>NW_015639085.1:104253-123826 GCF_001515625.1 Sinocyclocheilus rhinocerous
ATATGTTTCAGTCCTGTCACTTTTTTTTTTACATACTTTTACACTTTTTCTGCTGTTCAAAAAATCTTTCTTTTCGCTATTTCCACAAAGCTACGAATCTGAGTGCAGGAGCTGTACGTTACCATAGAAGCGTCAATGGTTTGCTCATGACTCCCGCGAACAGCTCTGAACGCGCACTGAACACGCACTTTGGCCGGTACAGAAAATGTATTATTATTTTACATGTATATGTAGAGCTTATGTAGGGTCTACAACAAAGGAATTGCTGATCTCTAGTGATGTCTAATTTGTGTAACAGATCATTTGTTAGTAAAGGGTGCGACCGTGCGAGATCTGGCGAGCCACATGATTTTTGTCAAAGAGCCAGGTGTGGCTCGCGAGCCATAGGTTCCCGACCTCTGGTCTAGGTCATCAACATCAGATATTTCAGACTCTGAATCAGGACTAAGACTTGCCTGGGCTTTCTCATCATGCAGCATCTCTACAAACATTTCAGCTGTTAATCTAGAATGTCTGGAATCAGCCATACTAACACTCTAGATAAAGAGTGCACAACAAGCAGCTGATCATGTATACACTGACTATATATTGTTGCTGTCAGACAGAAACCTTGTATGTCCAAAACCTTTACTTTTCAGAAACACTGACATACATAAAGGGTGACCAATAGCCCTGATTTATGACAACAACTTAAAATGTATGAAATGTGGAGATATGATGTTTCTGCCTGACAGCTCTGACAGCAATAATATATACTTGTATATATGAACGCAATATTTTGACTTTTATTTTGTTGACCTAGCTAACATTAGCTAGCTAAAATAGAATGTCAACAACAAGCTAGCTAATAGTATTGGACATGTTTCTCTGTCTCACTAGTAATAGATGTCAAGGTCCTTAGCCTAACATTCAAATATTATATCCAGTTATCTTTCACAATATATCAAAATTTTCTGTGGTAATAAATTATAAAACAAGACTAAATGCATCAATTATACAAAAGCAGCCATGTTGAGTTATGAAATGTGTGACAGGTGAATAGTTTTCTGCAGTTAATGTGTTCCTACTTGCAAAAAAATAGTAAATAGCAAAGGTTTCTAGATGGGTCATTTTTGACCCATGTGTGTAAAATTGATGTAGAAATACAAAAACTGTGTTTTTTTTTAAATGAAGAAAGGGCAAATAAACATAATGATTTGTGGAAGTCAAAAACAACATATTTAAAGACTATCTGGAATAATAAATGATAGAAAAACATTTATTTCAGATATTCAGCAAATAAAGATATTCGGAAGATATTCGGTTAATAAATAATACAATAAGATTTAAATAAAGCAACTTGATGTTCCTTTGTTACTAGTTCTAAAGTGACGTTTTGGAATTAGTAATGGATGCTTGGGCTCAGCTGTTAAACTGTCAACTTTAGATTTGAATCCGTGGTGGAAGTAGTTCTGCACAAAATATTTTTATTTTTATTTATTTTTTTTTTTTAAATAAACCTTGTTGTTGTTTCTTATGTATTTACACACTTGTGCAATCGAACTGTTGTATAAATGCAATATCACACATGTAGCCGTGTGATATGGCTGTATATCAACACAGGTAATTACAGTGTGCCAATATATAGCCATATCACACGGCTAGTACTATAAACATATGTGTGTGTGTGTGTGTGTGTGTTTATGCATTTTTTTATATACATATATATATATATCTATATGAAACATGTTAGAGACACATAATACTTTTTGTACCCATAGTGGTAACAACTATGTCTGAACTATGCGGTTTTTATCAGAACTTGGATTTTTAGGCTCTGAAATGTCAAACGAGAAAGTCTTTTTTTTGTGTTTGACAGTGAGCTGACAAAGTTTGAGTGACAGCTGCAACATATGATTTCGTATGGCCCTTTGATAGAGGAGAAAGAAGCATTCACATTCCCTCTGTTCTCTACTGACCAAAGCTCATTCCACACTAAATGGGCAACATACTCATCCTACAGATGGACTCCTGGCTGTCAAACAATAGAAAGAACAAACAACCAAAAGAGAGAACGAGAAGGTATTCTGAAAGCTTTAGAAGACGCACTGAAAAGGACAGCTTCCATCAAAATATTTCAGCTCAAAACCTTAAAAGATATATAATTTCTGCTACATTATGCTCTTTACTAGCTAATGTTCTATGAATATTGAATGAATTTTCTGACACACCACATTAAAATGCTGTATACCTCATCAAGTCACTTTGGATAAAATGTAATAATCCATAATAGTAATAATACATTTTGCCTTTTTTGTGCTTATAATCACATTTCACTGTTCCCTGTGACTTTGATGATAGAGTGTGCTGCAGTGATTGGTGGCCATATGGTGACCAAAAGAAAGCTGGAATCTTCTGACACACAAAGTTTTTTGATAACTTCAAAGTTCTCAAATTATATGTACGCATGTACAAACAACATTAGAATGTGGGCCTCTTTTAGCTGATCATCATGAATGAGATTCGAAAGCTCCAGCAGAAGGCAACATTTTCAGTGAACAACAACTTACAAGAATGAATTATCGAACTTTTTTTGGGTGAACTATTCCTTTTAGATTATTTTATGATTTCAGAAGACAGGAGAACTGTTTTAAATGTTGATTTATTTAGATTTTTGGAATCTGACGTGGTTCCCTTGTTCCTATCTATTTTTGCTGTATTTTTTGCTGCATACACATTCTACTAAATGTCTCATTTTAAGAGTCACGCAGGTTTGGGATAAAATGACGGTGAGTAAATCATTTGTGTGTGATCTGTTGCTTTAGGTTTCTAATTGGATCTGACATTAATTTCATTTGGAATGACAGTAAGTTATAGAAATGGTCACCAGGTTGAGAGAACTGACTGTTTTTTTTTTTACTTATTCTTAGTTAGCTGTCTTGGACCCATTTCAAATGTCCACTTCAGTCATGTGCACTTAAGGAACCAGAAGCCTTTTGGCAAAGCAACCAATTCCTGATGTGCTCTGATTTTATTCATTGCCAATCCAAAAATAATTTATCATTTCCATAATGGATAAGTGCAAACAAGGAAGCCAAGTCCAGGTTTTAACTAAGAAAAGGGGCAGAAAGAACGATGGGCAGTTATGACTGTTATACTGAACATTCCAATATAAGGCTATCTAGCTAAAAGGGAAAAAAAAGAACAACCCAAACTTCGGAGAACTTGGAAAACCTGCACTCCCAAGAGTAATCAATTAATTGTGCAAAAGTACTCTGCAATTACTGATCAAAGTTAGTGCCTAAGCACATCTCTCAGGCTTTGAAGAACTTTAATAAGACACCTACATGCCTACCAGCCCCGCTTACTTATCAATTAATTTGGGAGTTAATGAGTTGGGAAGATTATTGCCTCCTGCGCTCTCCATCTCATGGGGACATGTGAATTGCATACGGTGGAGAAAAGGACAGGTGCGAATCGACATGTGGTACTGTGGTAAAACTATTGCTAAGCTTCTTTATGTCAGTATTGTCAGTACAGAAGGCGTGGGATTAATAATCAAGATAAATGTTGCTGATAAATTATGTTTTTAGTGGTGTTTGCTAAGGCAAGCATTGATATTGGACAAGCTTTTAATCTTAATCTTGAGTCTTAATATTCGGTAACTCGTCCTCTACTATTTGTCATTTGCATTACAGACATGAAAGACAGGATCTCAAACCATGACACTTGTGGAGGAGAGGTGAGTAATTACTTTAAGTAAGAAATCAGGCAAAAATAAAATAATAAATAAAAAAAATTGTAGAAGGGACATGAGCCATATCTAGTGACACAAATTAAGGGTTGGTTTGTCTTGCTTGTAACATCTAAAGTACCTGAAGGGAATCTGTCATTCATTAAAGAAAAATAAATTAAATAAATAAACAAACAAACCCCCACACACATTAATATTTGAGGTTGTTGTAAGAAATTATTATTATAATTAGTTTTCCAGCAAGGATGCATTAAATTGATCAAAAGTAAAGACATATAATGTTTGTTTTGTTAAAATTGTCAGTTAAAAAAAAAATGCTGTTATTGTGAGCTTCTTTTTTTATTAATTAGGTAAGTTTCTGGGGGGAGGGGGGATAGAATGATTTCTGAAGAATCATGTGACACTGACGACTGGAGTAATGATGCTGAAAATTCAGCTTTGCATCACAGGAATAAATTACATTTTAAAATATATTAAAATACAGAATATGTATAGAAATGTATACATATTAATATATATATTTATATTATAAATAATAAATGCATTTATTTATTTAAAATTGTAGTACTATTTCACAATATGACTTTTTATTGTATGTTGCATCAAAGAAATGAGGCCTTAGTTTTCTAATATATTTTTCATAATCATGGCATGCAGTATGCAACTAGACTTTGATATCCTGCTGTGTTCATTAAGATGCTCTGAACAATGAGTGAGTAAATATATAAATAAGAACATTTTCATATAAATAAGTAAACCGCAAGTCCACAAATGACCCTGTCATTGTGCCCTGTCCTCTTGTGAACTCTGTTGAGCCTAGAATGACAGCGGGGTCTTATTTTCATTTCAGAAACACACTGGGTAATTTATCTATGTCACTGACACAGGCTCAAATGCAGTGCGCTCATTAATTTGAAACATGGATGAAAAGCAACATTGAGAAAACAGAATCAGGAAAACAGCTTTTCTGTTCAAATCTGGAACAATCTGTCCAAACAAGCTCACTCCTTAAACAAGAGCCATGATTCTGACAATCACATGCCAGATGTGACACATCTTGGTAACAGATGACAATTGCACTATTTATTCACACTGTCATCATTTTATTTTGAGCATTAATGCAGCTGATAGCAGATCGGTCATGTTTTCTCCCACGTGGAGCCTGTACACTTTCTGCATTGATCACGGGAGACAGTCTGCATACTGTGGACTGTGGAATGGATTTAAATATGATAACAAGTACATATAAATACCTAATTGGCCCTATTTTAACGATCTAAGTGCATGGTCTAAAGCGCACGGCGCAGGTGCACTCAGGGTGTGTCCGAATCCACTTTTGCTAGTTTAACGACGGGAAAATGGTCGACGTGCCCGGGCGCATGGTCTAAACGGGTTGTCCCTATTCTCTTAATAAGTAATGGGTGTTTTTTGGGCGTAACGTGCAATAAACCAATCAGCTGCGCATCCCTAAATGTGTAATAAGCAAAGTGTATGGGTGTTGTACTAACGTGTTCTTTAAATAACAAAGAAAAAATATTGCGCCAGACTTTAGACCAGGTTTGAGTTGGTCTATGGCGCAGTCTATTTTCAGTTCCTTAAAATAGCAACGTGCCAACAATACGCCTGAACACACCTCTTTTTTAGACCAGCACGCCGATGGGCGCACAAATGGGCGCAAATGCATTTGCTAATTAAACAACGCAGCGCAGGACGGGAAAATGAGAACTGTGTCGGGCTGAAATTAGCAAAAACACTTGCGCTGGGTGTATGATAGGACCCATAGAGTTGTATAGATATAAACTCACATTTATAAATATCCAAAACTCTTTTAAAACTGCAACTTGATTTTTTACATTATGTGAAAATATTTGGGTGGTTTTTGACCATGAAAAATCACCTTGATGCTAAATTGATTGTTGTCAAGAAGTTCCAGTGCAGTTGCTAAGGTGTTCTGGTTTGTTTTTACACATTGTTGTAAATATGGACGACGTTACAATTTACAAACTGCTAAATATTTGAGTGTCATGAAACATTATCTAAAACGTAATACCACATATAAATGCCTCCAACCTTAGACTTCAATCTCGCTAGTTTAAGAGAACATAAAGTTAATACGTGATTTAATAGCAGTTCTTCAGGATGAAAAATATTTAAATGCTGTCACTATTAATGAAATGAATAAATAATCATTGTAGTTTTTTTTTCTTTTACTGTTTATATATGGCCTGCATTATATGTAAAATACAGTTTCTTAATGTTATTTACATACAGCATTTAAATATACCAATTATTTTATGTCATGATTATTTAAGTGAAAATGAAAATGTGATTTATTGCTGCTGATAGTTATGTAGGAAGTTTGAAATATCAACCAAAACAAAATAAAACTGAAATGACTTATTTTACTTTTCAACACATCCTTGTTAAATATTTTAGAGGCTTTTTTTTATTTAATCATTAAAGGTACACCATTCAAAGGTTTGTATTTTTATTTTTATATTTTTTTATGTTTTTGAAAGAAGCCTTCCATGCTCTTTAAGGCTGCATTTTATTTATCAAAAAATACAATAAACAGTAATATTGTAAAATATTCTCAAAAATTAAAATAATTGTTTTCTATTTTAATGTAATTTTAAACATTTAAAACCTAATTTATTCATGAGATGGAATTTTCAGCAACCATTACTCCTTGATAAATAGAAGGTTCAAAAGAACAGCATCAGTTTTAAAATATAGTCTTATATTAGTTTTTACTGTTACTTTTGATCAATTTAATAGAAGCTTGATGAATAGAAGTATTCTTAAAAAAATGTTTGAATGGTAGCAAAATGTCACGTCGCAAACAAGTAAAGAAAATACACACGCACACACACACACACACATATATATATATATATATATATATACATATATAAACACATGCATGTATATATTTAAGAAAAGTATGTTACATTTACATATTAAATATATTTATATATGAAATAAATTATATGAATATAAATATATACATGTACATATTTTCAAAATATATGCTGTATGTGTGTGTATTTATATATGCATAATAAACATAAACAATACGCACACATATATTATGTAAACAAAAACTTTAAAAACCGTGATTAATCGTTTGACAGCACTAATATATATATATATACAATGAGAGACATGGAAGATAAAAAACATACGAGTGATTCAAAGAAAAATAACAGCCCAACACAGAAACACCGGACAAACTAATGGCACACGTTTGGGGCAGATTCTCTTTTGTTCAGGCAACGGCAACCTGTAGGGTGCTTACTTTTGACAAAAGCGTTATGACAAAGGCACAGAAACTACACACCGAATCTTTTATGGCTTAATCTGTGAGATTCTGTGTCACAGCAGATGCATTGGAACAGAAATGTGTCAGTCTTCAGAGGTTTGGTACCCAGAACAGTAACAAGTTTTTTACTTGTCCTCCTGACTTCTCAAAGTGACTCAGGTGAGAGCGGGTGAGCCGTGAGCGGCGCTGAGTGATAACGCCTGCTGTACGCCTGATAGATGATGCTGTCTTCTGATGTTCTGAACGATGAGGAACGTCTCCCTGTGTGTGTTTCTTCTCCTGGTGGAGCAAGTTTCTTTCCACGGTGTTAAAGCATCATTAAACATGTCCTGTCAGTGCCCATCTGTTTAACATTTATCCTGAAAAAGGGGGGCTGAAAGAAGAAAGAGGGATACCGACAGCTTCCCCATTAACTCACAAAGCTCCCTGAAATGTTCTGTGCTATACAGATCCTAAATATTCCTGGAGGGCTGGAGTCGGAGATGCCGCATAACCCCCGTTAGCCTTTCAGGCTAGGAAAACAGAATAATAGCCAAATAGATCTGCATGATGATTGCGGTTTGTTGGTAATGCACCTCAGAGATGCGGTGCTGAATCTGAGGGCTCCTCCACCCCCAACCAACACACATTTTCCCTCACAGGCACTATGAGATTCAATTTTCTTTATCTTGTTTGCTTCTGCTTTATTGCTTTGCATTAGGAGCGCTCAGCAAACAGGTACCGCCCTCCACTCTCTCTTGCTACCCACTCAGCCCCCACAACTTTACTCAGAATCCAGCTGATCACGATGGGTCATTGGCCTCAGTACTGGCACTACAAACAACCCTCAGCCAGACTGAAGCAAAACTCTACGTATTTTCAAAGTCGATTAGTTGAATGTCTTTAAATAAGTCCTGTATAATTATGATAAAGACATGATCCATTTTTTTGGGGATTAAAAAAATATCTGGATGCAACAGAATGAAACAGTTATTTGTACAAATTCTGTGTAAATTTTACATAAATCCATATGGAAGTAAGCATGATCCAAAAACAATGTGATGCAATGGTGCAAAGTGCTTTAAAGGGATACTCCACCCCAAAATGAAAATTTTATCATTAATCACTTACCCCCATGTCGTTCCAAACCCGTAAAAGCTTCGTTCGTCTTCGGAACACAATTTAAGATATTTTGGATGAAAACCGGGAGGCTTGTGACTGTCCCATTGACTGCCAAGTAAGTGGTACAGAAAAGTATGAAAGACATTAACAAAAATAACGACTTTATTCAACAATTTGTCTCCTCTGTGTCTCTCCGCATCACCGTAGCGCCATTTTGGAGAATACCCGCTGAACGCAAGCAGCGTACGCTCTTCTGTGTCAGCCGTGCTGCACGGATGCGCTGTTTTCGTTCAAATCAAAGCGTAAATACACGTAGAAAACTTACCCTTGTGCCGCGGCTGACACAGAATAGCGTACGCTGCTTGCGTTCAGCGGATATTCTCCAAAATGGCGCTACAGTGATGCGGAGAGACACAGAGGATACGAATTGTTGAATAAAGACATTATTTTTGTTTTCTTCGCGTACAAAAATGATTCTTGTCGCTTCATAATGTTACGGTTGAACCACTGATGGCAGATGGACTATTCTGACGATGTCTTTCATACTTTTCTGGACCTTGACAGTGCAATTTACTTGGCAGTCAATGGGACAGTCACAAGCCTCCCGGTTTTCATCCAAAATATCTTAAATTGTGTTCCGAAGACGAACGAAGCTTTTACGGGTTTGGAACGACATGGGGGTAAGTGATTAATGACAGAATTTTCATTTTGGGGTGGAGTATCCCTTTAAGTGGAGTCTGACAATAAATGTATTGCTGATGGAAGTGGATTTGTTACTATAAAGAGATAAAAGTGTTCCAAAGGAGTTTAGAAGTTAAACTTTGACTTGCGGTTTTCAGAGATGGTTTTAGTATGCAGACAGTTACTGTTACTTTTTGTATTCTAACGAACGTACATTTATAATCAGAGCAGGAGATATTTGGCATAAAAACAATAAGATTCTATGAAGGCCCATTCCTGTTACATTGTCTAAAAGAAAAATCATATATTATGACATACTAAGTTATTATGAGTAAGTTCAAGTTAAAATTTAAATGATGACATAAGATGATTTTATGAGATACATTTTCAATTATAATACCATTTGAAAGTGACAAAGTTGAAATTATGAGATTAAGTCAAAATTTATGACATGCTAAGTCATAATTATGAAATTAAAAGTCAATTATGAGACAAAAGTTACTGCTGACTTACAAGTTATGACTAAGTAGGTCATATTTAAAAAGTCACAATTGTCTCATAATTATTAATCTGTCAAAATTTTGACCCTTCATCTCATAAATATGACTTAGTATGTCACCATTTTGACTGTATATGCCATGATTATGATTTTTTGTACACATTTCCAAAGCAAAAAAAAAAAAAAAAACTATTTCAAAACTAAATATTTCACAACATTTAGGAACAGTTTTACTAAGCAGGGCAAATTAGTGTGAGCGCAATTCCAAAACAGCGCCGATGGGTGTGGAAATTTGTGACACCAAGCTGTTAGTAAAACTGGTCCTGTGACGTGAATTTATTCAAATGAATCTGTGAGTCACATTTTGACCTTTCAAAAGGACTTCTAAGTGCTGTATGAATCAGTGGGTTAATTATAAGCTAAATGAACTAAACCATATGCATGGGTTTTTCTGTGACAAAAATATAGCAAAGTAGTATTTTTTTTCCCAAGCTACACCATTTCTGCTCAGAAAAGAGCTTGTTACTTAAAAAGCTACATTACTTTGAAATAGAGCTGAACCATTTACATGAAACTGAACAACACAGTGTGCTGCTATTAATCAGTTGCTTCCAAACAACTACATTCTTCATATGTTCTCTCTCTCTCATTAGGATTCTCCTTATTCGCTCTCATTTTAACTGTTATTGTTCTCCTCCGTCGTGATGAGCGTGATAAACCCCTATCCATCCCCTCATCTGCTCTCTCTGACAGGCTGTAAATACGTGAGGCCAGCATCGGGTTCAAGTTTTCCCCAACGAGCTGATCTTTCACATCCCTAGAGGCCAGATTCCTCCGAAGGGGCAACGGTCCACCCTCCCTTCCCTGACTTCACTGGCTGGCCGCACCCTCCAAACTTTTTAATGAACCGGTCGGGCATCTCAGCACTGCCCTTCGGTGGGCGTTTTCCAGCTGAATGCACTGATGAGAGAGAATATTGATAAAGCTGTCAAAATAGCTCTGGCTTTGAGACAATGTGTTTAACAACTGCAGACTTCATGAAAAGTAGCCTCGCTATAGCTAATGTGTCCGTGGCTAGCGTTTGCTAGCCCCAGTACAGAGTTTTCCCGCCAATAGAGCTGTGCAGTTTATAGTCAGATAATTGGCATTTTCATGTAACTGTTATGTTCTACCACATAAATTACACATCAATGTGAAACAAAAACTTGTCAAGACAAACTATGTCAAGTCTGATCAGAAAATCTGCAGTAGCTTTACTATAAGTTGAAGGTTTTCAGTTTAAAGTAATTTAAAGTTTTAAGTAGTTTTAAAGCTTGATGTTTAAAGGTTTGGAAGACCATACAGTAAATCATCGCTATAGATAGAAGCAAGCTTGACAACCATTGAAGTCCTTATGTAGCAACTTGCTTGTAAGCAAACCACTTAAAACCCAATGAAAAATTATGTGGAAGCCAAAGGTGAAATCAGTTAGCCTTTCAGGGTTATGCTGGTCTATAAATTGACAGCTGGACACCTGCTGTTTGTGAAGTTGGCAGCGTTTCTAATTGCGTTCTAACAAGTACCAACACATTTGCATTCTACTTTTGGCAGAAGTACAGCATTGAGAAGTCACTTAAAAGGTATTTATTGGATGCACACAGGCAGAAATTATTAATTCATGACACACAACCAATGCTTACATCTATAATACAACTGTAAGTCTATTACAGCTTAGCACATAGCTGGAGCTGCTACCTCCAGATGTTTCTTGTCGGCTTTGGCCTCCCGAGAGTGAGGAAGAGTAGATTTGTAAAGTTTGCAGAGCCGTGTGTGGAGATGAAATATGTTAGGAGTCATCACCACACACTACGTCGCTGTACAGATGTTGCACTGCCTGCTCAAGTCTATCTCTACCACTGAAATCTCTCTCTCGCTTGCTCTTTCTTCAGATGAAAACAGCCCAGATTCTCTCGGCTCCTTCCCATGTCTCCCCTGTCTCTTTGTAATGCATTATCCAAGCCCCCTCAGCCATCTGCTCTGATGCTGTGTCCCCAGAAACATGGCTCCCAAATTTTACAGATAATTACGATAAATGTGCAGTTCACTCTTGGGGTGCTTCCACAGCTCTCCTCCACACCCACCAGACCATTTATAATCATCCCTGAATTATACAGAACAGACCATAAAGATGAATGGAAATTATGTTCATTAACAAGCCACTGACACCCATGTTCACGGTCGAGATATTAATGAATGTGTAACTTTAGTGCAGCCCTGTTTGTACTAAATGTATCTTTTGGTTAGACTGGTGAGGAAAATCCTCACCCAACCTTGTTGGTTTTAGCTAGTTTGCAGCTGGTATTAAGCTGGTCATCTTCCCTGGCCAAGCTAGTGTTGAAGCTAGCCTCGCTGGGCTCCATTCTTGGCCAAGCTAGTGCTCAATTCACCCTTTGCCGTGGGTTTGATTGACCATCAATCTGACCAATGCTGAATCTGCCATTTTGTCTGACAAAAAAAAAAAAAAAAAAAAAAAAAAAGAAAGGAGGGAAGATCATAATAAAGTTATAGGCTCAACTCAGTCCAATCGATATTTATCTGAAGATAAAATCAAGTTCCTTACCTCAGTTCGATACCAATCACTAAACCCTTCTGGAAACCTTTGATTTCTTAGATCTGGCCACAGCTGGAATGAATGAATGAATGAATGAATGAATGAATGAATTAATTAATTAATGAGAAATTCAAAATCAAATTATTTATTTTGTTTATTCATAAGAACAGATTTGAAAATGTAGCATTGCACCACTTGCTCACCAATGGATGCTCTGCAGTGAATGGGTGCCGTCAGAATGAGAGTCCAAACAGCTGATAAAAACATCACATTTGTTTAAAAAAAAAACATTTGTTTCTTACAAACATGCAGCTTTTGTCTTCTCCAGATGTTAACTGATGGACTGGAGTGGTGTGGATTACTTGTGGATTATTGATGTTTTTATCAGCTCTCATTCAGACGGCACCCATTCACTACAGAGCAAGTGATGCAATGCTACATTTCTCCAAATCTGATGAAGAAACAAACTCAACAGACATGAGAGCAGATTTACATCAGTGGACTTGAAAAATGGTGTGTACTGATGTCTTTTCACAGTTGAAACAAGATACAGTACCGTCTGATGTTCATTCATGTTTATTTCATGCTATAACTAGTGAAGAGGAAGAGATGTTTGGTTCACATTCCCCTTGAACTGAGGCGCTACAGTGATCTGTCACGACACAATAAAGAGCCACAAAACAATATTTATTGTTTGAATTTCTTTTAAAAAATGACAGCATTTGAAATCTGAGACTTTGTTACCAAAAGTAACCTGCTCTGTTACAATTGTTCACTGCTTGAGAACATGAGGTGTGGCTTGAGAGCACCATGACTTGTCAGTCGTAGCAATAGGAACTAAGGGGGGTGGGTCTTTGCGAAGGGTTAATTGGTTTAGCTTGTCTTCTAGCCTGCCCAAACTGCTGTTCTGATTGATTAGCTCAACTTATTGCCAGCAAAGTTGGTGTTCAGCTAATCTAATTGGTCTAAATGGTGTCCCAAGCCTAAAATGACCTAAGTAAGTACAGTATGGTCTGGCATCAATGGCCTCTACAATCTTTTTAGGCTTACAACTCTTTTAGGAAATGCAGCCCTGGTCAAAAGTTCAGCTGGTCTAACTATTCCCTTACCCTGGCAAGCTAATGTCCAGCTGGTTTAGACAGACTCCTACCTTGACAAGCTGGTGTTCATCTGGTCTATATCATCTGCCCCCCTGGCAAGGTGGTATTCAGCTGGTCTAGAAGGTATCCCAACCTGGGCTGCATTTCCCAAAACCATTACAAACGTAGATAGATTGAAGTCCTGGTCAAGCTGGTGTTCAGTTGGTCTAACCGGTCTCCTTTCCTGGCAAGCTAATACTCAAGCTAATACAGTCTCCTCACCCGGCAAACTGGTGTTCAACTGTTTTAACTGGTGTCCTACCCTGACCACCTGATAAATGCTCAATTTCCCCTTTAAAAACAACAATCTTAAACAGTTTAGCGGGCAGCACCACCAAACTGCTTTAGATGTATTTAGGCCAAAGCTGTCCTATCCTGCTTCTGGAAGGCCAATATCCTGCTGACTCCAACCTGTTCCTGCACACTTGCCTAAAAGTTCCCGGCAACCTTGCCTAAAAGTGTCTTGTAATCCCAAAGACATATATTAGCTATTTCATGTGTATTGAAGCAGAATAAGAGCTAAACTCTGCAGGTCAGTGGCCTTCCAGGAGCAAGATTGGACACTCCTGGTTTAAGATACTATTTTCAACTTAGTAGGGTGGAGACACTTAAAGTTTATAAAATCAGGTGTGGTGATGGATTCAAACATAAAGGAATATGTTTTCACACATACACTCTCTCTGTAGACACTGTAGGTCTAAAAAAATCGATACATAACTAATCCTTCTGTTGTATTAATAAGAATGTTTCCTCAACCGTAGCGGTAATGATGAGGTGTCCAACGCCAGTCCATCCAATGTGTCTGTGTTTTGGATAACGCTGCTAATTTAACATAAACTGTCGTTTGGAAATACATCTTCTATCAAAACCTCCTCTCAGATCAGATGGTGAGAGAGCTAGAGAAGCAGACCCCAGTGTTAGTTCTCCATGAACTAATATGACGTCTCCCACCAAGCGGTTGTCACATTAATCATCTCAGTAATCGCATTGGCGGTAAAACTTTTTGGAAAATCAACATTATTAGAGGGCTGATCAAGGCCGCCTGGCATCTCCTAGTTATTAATAATTCAAAGGCACGTTGCATCGCGGTGGCCTGCGGGGAGGTGTCATGGGAGAGAGAAGACACCTGGTATTAAAGATCTTATCTGACTGAAGTTCGGATTTGTAAATGGGCTGTCAAGAGCTTTGAGAAACCACACACATGCCACAGCACACATACACAAAGATCAGTGAAGAGATACACACACGCAGCATATGAATGCACAGTTCAGAACACACACATACAGTACAACTCTCCGAACTGCACACAGATCAGAGAAACAGAAAGAGTGCAGGATTAAAAGAGAGCTGGGTGACATTAAAAAGTGTCTCTGGGGATGACTAGATCACTATCACAACAAAGAGACTGATACCAACTAACAGTAAGATGAAGAGAGATGCCTATTCTGGCCTTTTTATTTGTTTCTCATATCAAATAACACTATTCTCTCACAAACATCATATGCAATAGATATGTTATTCTTGATACTGAGCTAATTTGTATGCATTTCCCCCCTTCATGTTTAAATATGCTGGACCTGGCAAACAAACACCACTGTAACCTCTAGTGATATTCATGAATGGAAATTTTATTCCGCTGGGTTTACAATCTACACCAGTGAAATATCATTATGAGGCAATATCAGTCTCTTTATTATCTCACTGTATAATGTAGCAGAAGGGAAACACTGTGCTTATGTAACGTGATTAAAACAAAATGTCACACATAAAGTCATGTTGAAGTTGAGTATTTGAACTTTTACTTCAAAATACCTGGTACGCTTAATGTTATTAGTGGCACAGGATCAAACTTCCAAAAATTTAAATGCTACTTTTCCATCAAATGTGTTTATAAAAATATGGCCTTGTCAGATCTATGTTACAAGTTTTTAACTTGTGCATCAATATTAGGGATGGAAATCATAAGGAATTTAATGGTTCCTTATCAATTCAGTGTTTCTATGAATGTTTCAGGAACCATTTCAGCAAATTACAGCAAACTTAACGCTATATGGCAGTCTGCCCCCTATGGGTGAAGAGAGTCTCTCTTTCTCTCTCTGTCCCTGTATTATGACAGCAGAGAACAGTAAAAAACCAAGTCGATTAAATCCACAAGCAAAGAAGCCATCAATCTTGATGTTCCCAAACAGCCACAAATAATTTGCATTGTCTCAGTCAATTAGTCAGCCATTTTTCTCTCTCTGTGGTCAGGCGGACCTGTGCGCTGTCTCCACATCACACTTAATCAATACACAACCACCCACTCCTGCTCCCTCACAAACTCCAGCTTTTCCCTCTCTCTAGTCTAGATGCTCATCTCTCAGATTTACTCATCGGAATAGCTAAAAGCCGCATTATTGTTTATGAGAATGAATCACAGCCCTCATGTACCACCAGGACGTGGCTAACAACAGGGCTCGGCATCCTGGGAGGGTTGCGAAATGCCAGAGGGAGCGACTTGAACCATCTGAGGCAGCAGCCGGTGCCTGACTCACAGCCGAGGACCGTGACCAGCTTCCAACATGTCTGAAGGCACACGAAGGGAGTTGAGGGACAGAGGAGGTCAGTTGTCAAGATAAAGAATAATTTCAATGAAAGATCGAGCGGTTGAGGAGCGTAAAGAGCAGTTAGTGATCAGTGTTTGGTGAAAGTTACTTTTAAAATTAATGCATTACAATATTGCATTACTCCATAAAAAAGTAACTAATTACGTTAGTTACTTTTTATGGAAAGTAATGCGTTACGTTACTTTTGTGTTACTTTTTAAATCTGGACAGGGCTTGCTTGTTGTTTTTAAAATAAAAAAGTTATATTTTTGGCAAATATAAAAGCCTTTTCACACCAAAAGTGAAATGAATAAGCCTCAGGCTGAAGGGAAAGTAAATTTATGTCTGTAAAGTAGAATGCAGAAGAAGAAATTTCAACACACTTCAGCAATAAAAAAAGACACACAAATGGTTGTCTAGACTCTAGAGTAATATTTGCTTATTAGTATGGTTGAACTCGATCATCGAAAGTCAGAAGCAAAGACATTGGTTAATAGAATGGGATTAAATACATAAAGGATATTTGTGTTGTTTAACATTTAATTATTGCAGGTTTGCGTCATATTCTGAGTTGCATTATTCTTATTCATTTTGAGGATAAATTGGAAAAAAAGTAACTTGCGTTACTTATTTGAAAAAGTAACTGAGATATTCTCTTGTAAATTACTTTACTTGAAAAAAGTAAATTAATTTAAGTTACTTGAAAAAAGTAATCTGATTACGTAACTCGCATTACTTGTAATGCGTTACCCCCAACACTGTTTCATAAGAGCAATTAACGTTGAATAGATTTAACATGTTAAAAGTTCACCCACATGTTCCAAACCCGTATTATTTTCTTCTCTTCCGTGAAACACAGGAGACGTTCACACTATTATTTTCAACTAAAAGCAAAATTTTCTCACACCTACCTATCGTGTGACTTCAGAAGACAACAAATAAAAGAGTTATTTTAAGGTGCTTAAAGGGATAGTTCACCCCAAAATTAAAATTGTCATCATTCACTCCCCCTCATGTCGTTCCAAAACTGTACGAGTTTCTTTCTTTTGTTGAGCATAAAAGAAGATACTTTGAAAAATGTTGATAACCAAACAGTTGGCAGTAGCCGTTGACTTCCATAGTATGGAGAAAAAAAAAGAAAAAATACTAAGGAAGTCAATGGCTATCAGCAACTGTTTGGTTACCAGCATTCTTCAAAATATCTTCAAACAACTTGAGGTTTGGAATAATTAGTGTGAATACGAAATACAGACAATAAACTGATTATATTTCTGACATACTCTATAGGCTTGTGCTACTTCCAACAACAGTACAAATGGATTCAGAACTTCTGCTTTGACACGTCTGGTGTAGGCAAACTCAGCAACAGGACGTGACACAGTCGCAAATGGTACAGATGCCGTTCGAAATTTTCATATGCGTTTTTTCGTTTTTTTCGTATTCGTCATACTTCTGCGAAAATGTAGAAAATCAAACCTGATCCGAATTTTTTTTTATGACGGATGAAAGTTTCAGAGGCATTGTGTAACCTTGATTGATGCAACGTGAGGTCGTATTTATTTTTTAACGTGCGACAATTTTGGCAATTTTGCCAAAATTTTGGCAATTTTGGACTCAGTGTGCAATGCGTACAAACAAAACGTAATATACTCCCATTTAATAGCATGTGCGAACACATACAAACACAGGAGGAATATACTAGTTTATGTCCAGTGTCTACACTATTTCGCTTCAGAAGTTATAACTAAATAAAGTATCTGATTGGAACAATATGAGGGATGATAAAATATAGTGAACTATTTAACTTTTTGTAAAATTTTTGTAAGGTTATGTTCTTTTAGGGTCTCTTAAGGCGGTCGCACACTGGACAAGGAGCGCAGTGCCGCGTCGCGTCGTGCCACGTCTTTAAAATTCAAACACATTGTTTTCTATGAGCGTATATTTACTGCATTTTGCTTTTTTAAGGGGAGTGTTCCTTTAAATCAATCCCTTTTGCTCTGCCTCACTCGCTCTACAACACATTCACATATAAACGTACTTAAAAATTCAACACTCATGTCTCATAAACTGTTTATTTGTTTTTTGTCTCGCTGTTTTTGGTAACAACAGAAGAGGTGCATTGTGGGTTGGTCAACAAGCTCACAGCAATTCAGGATCTCTCCGGCAGATTTGCTGGCTGTGCAAGAAATTTGCATTAATTGCTTTGTCTATTAAATGTTCAAAGAACATATTCGGATCACCGTGCTGAAAATATCAGCATCCCTGGGTTCATTCCACCATGAATTGCTACAGCTCAGGAAAACAAAATCAAATAAACTCTCTCTGTCAGACAACAGGAAAGTGTTATATTACCTGAGCTCACACTTTAAGGCAGGTACAGCATAAATGCAAAACTGCTCACAGTATGTTTCTAGAAGGAAATATCAGAATAAAAAGGAGCGAGTGGGCCAAGGTTAAGCTTTTCCCTGAGAAAGACTAGGCAAACATCTGAAGATACAGGCCAAAGAACCACTTGACATGATACGTACACATATACCATTTTGAAGGTAATAACTCAAACTTGCAACAACTTTTCCTGTAAAATACTGACCTCCAGATTCAGACTTAAAACTTAACGATGATCTTAAAAGTGTCATTAATATTTTACTGTTGCTTCCAGATTATTCATGGAGTGAAGACCTTGCCACTATTCCTTAGACTTAAGATGGCCTTTTTAATAGTTTTTATTTTTTTTAAAAGAAGAAATAACTAGAAATAGAACACAAGAGAGAATACTGCAATACATACATAAATATGTACTGTACATACTGTACATACAGTTCTGAGGTAAATGTATCTAAGTGTGTGTCTCTGGAAAATAGTGGTCTATGACATTGTATTATGTTGAATATTATTATTATTATTGTGTGTGTGTGTGTTAATGAGCAATTGGTGGACACATTATTGTTTTAGATATGTGACCCTTGACCACAAATCCAGTCATAAGTTGCATGGGTACATTTATAGCAATAGCCAACAATACATTGTATGGGTCAAAATTATAAATTTTTCTTTTACGCCAAAAACCATTAGAATATTAAGTAAAGATCATGTTCCATGAAGATATTGTGTAAATTTCCTATCATAAAAATATCAAAAAGTAATTGTTGATTAGTAATATGCATTGCTAAGAACTTCTTTTGAACAAATTTAAAGGCAATTTTCTCAATATTTTATTTTATTTATTTATTTTTTGCACCCTCAGATTCCAAATTTTCAAATAGTTGTATATTGGCCAAATATGTTCCTATCCTAACAAACCATACATCAATGGAAATCTTATTTATTCAGCTTTCAGATGACGGCTTATGGCAGGTTTTGTGGTCTATAGGGTGACATATTACACTGTGTCATTACTTATTTAACAAAAATAAAGCCAAACTGGAAAAATTGAAAATCAACATTTTATGCCCTTATGACTGGTTTTGTGGTCCAGGGTCACATATGTGGTGTAAATTTAAATTTGCTTAATATTTAATTGTTAAGTAAATTTCATTTAACTATTTAAATACATGTTTTATTTCATATTTTCATCATAGATTAATTTTGTTTAACAGCTGTAGATATTTTTAAAAACGTCAGGCCTCTGACATGAAGTTTTGAAGACTAAAGCAGTGAGATGTTGTAACTGGCATTTTGGAGACGAAACTTGGATCTTTTTTTTTCCTGTCAGTATTGTGTCTCTCCGGCTCTCACGCAGATGTGATCACAGCTCTGAACAATGATGACACATAAATCATTCCCATCTGAGGGGTGAACTCTCAGCCCTGTCACACACACACACACACACACACAGGTTTGTAAAATGATCAGTCTTCGGAAAAGAGAGTGGGTAAAATTCAAAGTTTCATTCTCTGTGCTGAAGCACACAGGTGCAGGCGTGA
>NW_015639085.1:123847-145193 GCF_001515625.1 Sinocyclocheilus rhinocerous
TTTGTGGTCTATAGGGTGACATATTACACTGTGTCATTACTTATTTAACAAAAATAAAGCCAAACTGGAAAAATTGAAAATCAACATTTTATGCCCTTATGACTGGTTTTGTGGTCCAGGGTCACATATGTGGTGTAAATTTAAATTTGCTTAATATTTAATTGTTAAGTAAATTTAATTTAACTATTTAAATACATGTTTTATTTCATATTTTCATCATAGATTAATTTTGTTTAACAGCTTTAGATATTTTTAAAAACGTCAGGCCTCTGACATGAAGTTTTGAAGACTAAAGCAGTGAGATGTTGTAACTGGCATTTTGGAGACGAAACTTGGATCTTTTTTTTTCCTGTCAGTATTGTGTCTCTCCGGCTCTCACGCAGATGTGATCACAGCTCTGAACAATGATGACACATAAATCATTCCCATCTGAGGGGTGAACTCTCAGCCCTGTCACACACACACACACACACACACAGGTTTGTAAAATGATCAGTCTTCGGAAAAGAGAGTGGGTAAAATTCAAAGTTTCATTCTCTGTGCTGAAGCACACAGGTGCAGGCGTGATTGCAGCTCTATGCCAGCTGAACAGAACCAAAGCCGGAGTGCAGAACTGGTATACCTTCACAAAAAACACACAGATTTCAGTTCTCAAACCGAAAGACACAACTGTCGACTGATATTTTCATGTAGCCAGACCTCTGACAAATGACAAAATCTACTTTTGTTTTGACTGAGAACCACCCACCTGTCTGACAGTTATGTAATGTGAATTGTTTCATTTTGTATGATGTTCAGGAAGGATAAACCAAGCATAACTCTTAGAACAAAACAGAATATTTGTGGTCAAGGTTGCTGTTCTTTTGAACGTTCTATTCATTAAAGAATCCAGAAAAAAAAAGGATTTTATCATAGTTACGACAAAAATATTAAGCAGCAGAACTGTTTTCCAGACTGATACGAATAGTAATAATAAATCTATCTTTAACACCAAATCAGCACATTAGAATGATTTCTGAAGAATTATGTGACACTGAAGAGTGGAGTAATGATGCTGAAAATTCAGCTTTGCATCACAGGAATAAATAGCATTTTAAAATACAGTCATGTGAACATATTGAAATGTTGAAAATGTGAAAATGTTGATTTTCCATTTTGGCTTTATTTTTGTTAAATCAATAATGGCACGGTGCAATATGTCATGTGTTGTTGTTCATCTGAGGTTTTATTTTCCAAATTGTAAGACCTACCAAGGAAGAGTTATTATTATTATTATTATTATTATTATTATTATCATCATCATCATCATCATCATCATCATCATCATCATCATCATCATCATTATTATGTCCTTATGCAGAAAACTATGGAATTCAATAGGGTGTCCTAATTTTTGACTGTATATTCAAATAGAAAACAGCTATTTTTAAATTGTAATAATATTTCACTGATTTTACAATCACATGGTGAGCAATGGTGAGTTTTTTTTCTTTCAAAAACATTTTTTTTAAAATCTTACAGACTCTCTTACAGAATCTCACATTACATCTCAAAGTTTAAATGACTCTTCTTAAATCCATATTGATTCCATGAAATTTGCATATCTAATAACTGCTAACATAGGTCAGTTTACAAAGAATGCAAGAAACCCAGCCAATCAGATTGAAGCTTGCCTTTTCAGAAAGTTCTAGTTATTTTTGTGTGCAGTATGCACCAGGCAGTCTGTGAATGGTCCACGGGCTTCCCATCGGAGGCTTTTCAGCTGCAGTCAGGTGGGTTTGGCGACTGACAGATTCCATCTGTCTAGTCATGCATTAAATGCTGCACCAACAGCCAGAGGATTGGCTGCTTCGCTTTTCCACCATCCTTTTTTCCCTTCCATTTTCTCGCTTCCAGCCACCCTGGCACACACATACTCACTTATCAATGTGAGTTATGTCAGGTAACCTCTGATCAGTGCCACAGGTAGTCCAGTCTCAGACAAAGACACATCAGCTCAGGATGAACGTCTGTCTCTCTTCCTCGACTCTCATTCTGTTCTTGTACCTTTCCATCGGATTCCAGCCTCTTTCTCTTCCTTCAGTCACAATTGTCTGTCTATCTTTCTCTTGCCTTACTTGCTTTCTGTCAACATTGTGTCCACTTGATTTCATTCATGTCAAGCTGTCCTGCTCTTGCAATGCCCATCTCACTCACTCATATCCTCCTCCACTCCTTACTCTTTTCATCATTCTTACCTTTTGTGTGTGTGTGTGTGATGCCAAATCATACTACATCTGGTCAACATACACTTGGTTTGGGAACCCAAGAACAGGTTCTTATTCGTATTCATTTTTTTAAAACAGTAACTTAACCATGAGTTATGATGTGGTACTTTTTGGTCAAACTCACAAACAAAGTAAAATCAGTCACTTTTTAATTCACCACTTGAAAATACTCAAAAACCAGGTGTTAAATGTATGGGTTAATAGGTTAAATCAACGTAATGACTCACTAACTGGCTGAATCAGTCAGATCTGAACTGCATGTCAAAATTGTCGCCCACAGATCACCCATAGTCTGACCATTTGATTCATACTGCATACAAAAATATCAAAAGCTGGCTGACATCACCAGCTCCAACGTGACTGCTCTAGTGAAAAATAAATATACTAAAATATATTTGAAATACATGTATTTAATGCTGAGAATACTACAAATACATTTACATATATGTGTACTTAATACAAATACCCTGCAATTGTAGTTTTGGTATACTAAACTGGTACAAGCCTGCTAAATTGGAACAACTAATTCTGTACTTAATGCACTTTAATTGTGTGGAAGTAGTGCTGAAGTTCAACTAAAGATATTCTGAAGTATATTTGACTGTGCTAAAGTGGAACTATTGCAAGTATACTTTAGGTACACTTTAAATGTATTGCATTTAAAGACTGATATTATTCAAGAATCATTATTCAGTTCTCATCAACAAGTGACATTAAAATACATTTTAGGCTTAATATTAAGACATGTGCATTGTGCACAAGTAGTACTCCAAATAAAGTTTAATTATAATTTTTATATCAGTAAGTCTCAAGTGATGCGTCAGTAAATAAGTTAATAGATTTAAACAATACTAAGGGCCAGTTTTAATAAAAAGGGCAAATTAGTACGAAAGCGCAACTCCAAAACAGCACCGATGGGTGTGGAAATTTCTGCAGGTTGTTTAATAACAACACGCAAATTAAAGGGGTCATATGATGCGATTTAAATTTTTCCTTTCTCTTTGGAGTGTTACAAGCTCTTGGTGCATAAAGAAGATCTGTAAAGTTGCAAAGACTAAAGTCTCAAATCCAAAGAGATATGCTTTATAAAAGTTAAGAGTCAACCATGCCTACCTAAAACGGCTCGTTCTAACACGTGAAGCGGAGTCCAGCCCGGGGTCGCCACATGTGGTTGCCGCAAGCCCGCACGCCGCTCCTTCGTCAAATCCGCCGGCCACGCCGTTCTCAAGCCCGCCGGGCTCCGCTCACTCTAGCCGCCGTGTGTGATGCAATGGAGGACCGTTTCCTGAACCTGTACTGACAAGATGCGCGTTAAAAATCGCATGCGATTTATCGTGCAGCCGTAATATCGACCAACGCAATATACCAAGCATACGTAGTCGTGAATAAACAATAAATAAATAAATAAGCCACAGTACGTTGAAAAGAACTGGAGGCCAAAAAATGAAGGGTTGCAACAGTTTTGATAGAGCTGGTATTGCGTGACTCCTAGTTGAGGGTTCCAAGTCGTATTTTATTTTCTGAAGCAAATTAAATATAACATGGCTTGGCAAACGATATGTTCGGATAATGTGTTCTTTCCAAATAAATTAATACGTGTGGAAAAATCCTCTCCCTTCTGCTCTCTGTTCTCAGCGATGCCTCTCCTAGCAACAAATTGCATCCATTTCAAGCGCAAAATAGTTTAAGACATGCTTTTTTGGGGCGTTAAATAATGGCACAAATGCCAGTAATTTGTCGAGCACAAACGTTAGTAAATCTCGTTGCGTGATTCATTTGAATACTCTCCTCCCATAAATTTTGCGTCTGAAAGGGAAACTTCAGGGAAAGGTCAGGCGCAAAATTAACGGTGTCCATGCTTTTTCAGCGCTAATTCTTCACTGCGCGTCTTTAGTAAAACCTGACAGTACTATTTTAACGCCCAAAGACGGTTTGCGCTGGCGCAAGCTGTTAGTAAAACTGGCCCTTAGTATGAAATAAAGGTTTTTTAAATGTATTACTTTTTACTAGGATGGTCTTGTTCTTGGCCAGATGAAGCTGCAACTAGAATCTCACTACATGAGAAAACATGTATGATATAATATTATTTTTTTCTGTCAGGATTTATTAATTTCCTCAAACATATATTAAAAATATAATTCATATATAGAATGACTTGAGTAATTCCTAAAATGAATCTTCATGTTGACATTTTTGGGTGGATATAAAGTAAAAAAATAAATAAAAATAAAATAAAATAAAATAAAGTAGTACAACTGATTTAAGAAATTCTTTAAAATGTAAAATAATTTATAGAAAACACATTTTGAATTACCAGTATTAACCCCATTATAATGAATTTGATTTAATACAATTCCTTTGAGTTTATAACTCATGATTACTCAAAAACAGTCCAAATTAATGAAACCTACACATTTATTTCTAAAAAAATAATGCATATTTATGAAATTGAAAACAATAAATATTTTTTTCAGAACCATGTATACAAAGACTACATTTCTATGAACATGCCAAATGCATTTTAGACCAGATTTCAAAAATTTATTCTTTGAAATATAAAGATATTTTCATGCTTATTTGTTAATTAGGCCCAATTATTCTTTAAGTACTAAAAGACTCCGTAATGGAACTATTAAGGAACTAGAACCATTAGGTCTCAACCAGTTATTAAATTCCTTGAGATTCCTGGCCTTAACGTGCACACACACAGACACACACTGTTCAGGAAACATCCGGCCCCAGACCACGAGTGTGTGATTTCAAGTGCTGCCGTTTGCTGAGGGGCCTCGGCAGCCTGAAGCGCTGGCTAAAAATCCAATTTCATCCCGCCAGTCTGTTCCCGCAGATTTACCCACATCCACCTCGCGTGGGTGTGTGTACGTGTGTATGAGTATTCTTGTGGCCTGAAGCCACGTCTGGCTGAACTAGCGTGAGAAACATCACATCACACACACTGAGTCAAATTCAAACACACACACACACACACACACACACACACAAGTCAAGTCACATCACGTCACTTCCTGTCTGTTGCTGCCATGTGTTTTGAGTTTGAGCTCCGTCAATTTAATTCTTTGTCGTCTAATTTTTTATCTTAAAATCAATTTTATACACCATCATTTTCGTTTCTATAACGTGTGAATATATCCCCTATCGTATTCTACAACAAAAACAATCAGAGCGCCTTGTTATCACTAGTTTTATTTTGATTTCCCGAGTCCGCTAGTGGGCTGGCAGGGCCATATTACAAAAGCTGCACGCTTCCATTCAAACACGCACACAAAGGAAGCTTTGCCCCCAGAGCATCATCCCTCGGCAGCATTCACAAACAAACGATACACAACTGATAAAGCGCTGAGATTTGTTCTCGGCACAGTTCAGTCCCACAATCCACTGCAAGAACTGAAGCAATTCTACACCACAGAAGCACATTTGTTGCTGTTTATTTCTCAATATGACTCACATATGCAGTGAGCTGAACAATCACAAAAGAAATAAGTTTTAGTTTAAAACGTGTTTACAACTAAGAAGACAACTCCATAAAAGCAAACTAACCGTGGCTTATTGGGAAAAAAAAAACATGCCTTTACCTACATTTTAGCAAAACTACAAAAGTGTACCTATACATACAGTACTGCAGTAAGTGGTTGTTGTCGCACGGTTCCTTTTACAATACTATATTATGAACATAATTTATAGTGCATAATTTATAGAAAATATATTTTGTTTGCATCAATATCCAGTTCCATACGTATGTATTTTCTGACGTGGTAAACTTGCTCAGTAGCGCACCTGGTACAGCGCTGCATTTGTGATACAGAGCACTAGGGTGCACATCCCATGAAATATAATTTGCTTTTGTTAACACTATCAGTTAGTTTAGGCTAGGGTTTAGTCTACATTATATGTTATTTTCAAATGCAATAGAGTATTATCCTTTTAGCATCACTCAACGGACATGCCATAATACGTACAACAACAACATCATAAAATGATATTCACGTTAAAGGCACTTTCAAAGTGTCATGAACCGTTCAAGAAGCAACATCATTTAGCAGAAATGTCACCACAGGTATGTATTTCCAATAAGCCTGGGTTGAAACAAACTATTAGAGATGCGCTGAAATTTCGGCAACTGAAATTTTTAGGGAATTATCGTAACAGTAACATGTAATCAGCATTCCTCCAGCTGCAGCTTATATAATGTATGCATTACATTTTTTTTTTATTTAACATGTTGTCTTCATTATGTTAAATAATGAAGTTGTTATTACAGTTTAAATATATCAATAACAATTTGGAGTTAAAGCATAATTCTATTATTAAAAAGTTGACATAAAAACTGCCTTTCATGCAATTTAAATGTTTGTCTGTTTTTATTTGAGTGTTTATAACTAAACAGATGTAATTAATTGTTTATTAATTACAATTTTAGGATTCTGTCTTTGGCCAAATGCATCCTGATTTTTTTGTATTTATTAATTTTTTTATTTTTTTTCGGAATTTCCACTTCAAACTACGCAATTGAAACGAAAAAAAAAAAAAAAGTATTTCTTGACAAATCAACAAAGGGGGGAATCTGAGAGTTTTGATGGGGTGATGGAGAATGATTCCTGGCTCTTCAAGAAACATGGATGAGATTTCGGCACATCAGAGCACCACTCAACACCGTGACAGTGAACTGTCAGTAGCGGCAAGCTGTTGTCACCCACACGCTCGCACACACACACACACACTCTGTTAGCCATGGTATGCTAATGTGTTCACCTGGTTTTCAGTGTTGTGATTGTTCAGTCGTGTTCAGCGAATTATCTAAGGATCTCTACAATACCGCTTGCCTCACATAACACATACAAATAACACACTCTCTGAAACAGTCAGACATGCTCTTCTGGCCACAAAACAAAGCATCATTTTGAAAATTGTGCGTCACATGTTCAGGGCGGCAACGAGAACACAATGATTTCTTAGAAATCGAGTCTGACCTGCTTCCATCATTAACTTCTAGAAGTGCAAATCACACATACACTCTAAATTAGAACAGTGCTTTAGTGTGTTTTGCTTCTGTCCGTCTGTGAAAGTTTTTGCAAAAAAAGGAAATTGAAGAGGAACATCGCAGGTGTTTCTTGTCTGAAAGTAGTGAGTAGCAATGAACAGAGCTGCATGTTTCTGGAGAAAATGTTCCTGTGTAAAACTCCAAATACACTAAACGTGCAGGTAAAAAATAGAAATGGACTAAAAAATGAAATACACAAGAGCATATGAAATGTAAAGCTCAAAGCTGACATTAAATTGAGACTTTTCTTCTGAATCATCCAAGGAAAATTCAGTCTTCATATATCTAGTTGAGTTTGGCAGTAAACAAATCTGTCAAAGTTTGGTTTTGGCTTAGTTTTGTGGATCTCAATTATTATTACAATTGTTGTGCCACTAAAAAGAAGAGAAAGCAATTTTACCCTCACAAGGCTTTGAGAAAAAGACACAATAACTGGAATATGTGCGAAGGTACCATTTACATGAAGTCATATATTGGAATTGTACAGAGACATATACTGCCATCAAGATGACATCTTTCATAGGAAGTCCATGGTTATTAGATAAAGATGGTGCCAGGTCTCATTCTGCTTGTGCTACAACAGCATGGTTTCGTAGACACGTGGATGTGACTGACTGGCAAGCAGATCTGTCTCCTATTGAAAATGTATGGCCCATTATGAAAAGAAGATTCAGACAATAACGACTGTGGACAGATGAGCTGATGATGTCTTGTATTAAAGGCAGGGTATGTGATATTTCAAAAACACTTTAGAAAACTGATTCGGGCCGAATAGCAAAACAAACTTGTAGCCAATCAGCAATAAGGGGCGTGTCTACTCGTGATGTGGAGGAGAGAGCTTTCAGTGCATGGTACGGACATTAGCCGAGCCGAGCGACAGAAAGATAGAGATGGCGGATAAAAAAATTGGCTACCAGAAATCGCTTACTCTGCCTTTAAGCAAGATTGGATGAAAATTGTGCATGCAAAATTTCAATTCTCAACTCAATTCTCAAACGATTAAAGGGGTCATATGATGTTGCTAAAAAGAACATTATTTTGTGTATTTGGTGTAGGTGAAAACGGTGAGGGCCGATTCGGCGATCCACAGCACTAAGTTGTTGAATTTCCTCAGCAACCAGCACGGATCAGCTCTAGGCATGACAAAAGCAGATATCGTACTCTTTTGGAAGGCCAAACAAAGTAGTTTTGCTTTCACAACGGAACACACAGCGCCTTCACGACATGGCGGCGGCAACAACAATACTACAGCGAGAATAAAAGTTACGCCTTCTTTCTTTGTGTGAACATTCACAACGAAACACACAGCGTCTTCACAACATGGCGGCGGCATCAATACTACAGCGAGAATAAAAGTTATGCTTTCTTTCTTTGCGTGAACATTTGGGCGGCTTTATGCAAATCTTCCCAGATCGTGATGTAGGTATGTGGGGGCGTGTTAGAACGAGCCGTTTTAGGTAGGTGTGGCTGACTCTTAACTTTTATAAAGAATATCTCTTTGGATTTGAGACTTTAGTCTTTACAACTTTACAGATCTTCTTTATGCACCAAGAGCTTGTAACACTCCAAAGAGAAAGGAAAAATTGAAATCGCATAATATGACCCCTTTAAACATTGTAATTATAGTTGATGTAGTTGATGAGTGTTAAACATGCCTCTGTCCCAACCTTTTTGGGGTGTGTTGCAGCCATCAAAATCAAAATGTGTTTATATTTACAAAATAAAATTTAGTTGATTAGTGAAATCATTGGAAATCAATATTTCAATTATTATAATTTTTTTTTTTTTATTGTATGAAAACCAATGAACTCGCATTGATTTCAGTGCAATTAGCCAAACAATTGCTTTAATCGATTTGACCCCAACACATTTTTTTTTTTACATAGTTTATGAACACAACAGGAGGTTTCATATCTTCAGGAGCACTTGATAATTATAGACAGGTATGCTTGATTCCAGGAACAGGATTTGGGCACCTTTGCTCTAAATCAGTGTTTCTCAACCCTGGTCCTGAGCGCCCCACAACACTGCACATTTTGTATGTCTCCCTTATCTGACACCCATTTCAGGTCCTGGAGTTTCTTTTAATGTGCTAATGAGTTGAATCAGGTGTGTTTGATTAGGGAGACACACAAAATGTGCAGTGCTGGGGGGCGCCCAGGACCAGGGTTGAGAAACACTGCTCTAAATGAAGCAGTGCTATTTTGTTAAGCCATTTTTTTTCTCTTTATTTGAAAGTTTTACTATATTAAAAAAAGGAATAAGACACCAATTATCCCACCTCACTTGTCCAAAGATGCTAAACAAAACACCTGGTCTGAAAAATACAGCGGCATATGGACATACACACACTCTATGCACACACACAGGCGGCCCGGCCTCAGAATTAATGTAGTTCGTTGGAAGTGGCAGGCACTAGACTATTTGTTTATTGGGAGCCTGAAATGGCTGAGCTCATGGGCATTGATTGGCTGAATACAGGACTAATGCATGATGACATAATTGCGTTGTGTGCCGGCCGTCGCATCATAACACGCTGAGCTGCTCCATTACTAAAATTCACTCATTAGAGCGCAGATATGAATTAATGGCCTACCAGGCCCCAGAAATGAACTCCTTGATTCGCACACAATATCCTTTACTGAAGGGGCAATCAGGTGGTGGCGATGAGAAAAGAGAGGGAGGGATGTCAACATCTGTGTTTCGTGACCTGTGCTGCTCGCTGTTGGGGTGCGTATCGCTCACGTGTAAGTGATTATGCCACGCTGACCTCATCTCCAAACAGAAGGAAGGGGAGGAAAACAGAAACCCGAATGTGGAAGATGGCGAGAAGCTGCCGTTCTCATTTGCATGCTCCCTGCACGGCCGGGGTCAAAAGGTTGCCCCGACCTGACAGCGTGCTAAGACGCCAACAGCTGTTGACCATCCTAACGACCGGCCCTCTGCCCCGTGCCCGTTCCCCACGGGGGACTCATCCTCGACCTAGTGGCCATCTGCGCCCGTGCGCCTCCACCACCATAAAACACTCCTAACCAGAGCTGTCAGCGCCATTGGCACAGCTGATTGCAATTCAGATTCGGGACACTTGAATATTCGGCCAGTAATTATGCAGGTCAAAGCCACACGGCTCTCATTATCAAATATTAAGCGATGAAAGATTCATAAAGAGTTTTACGAACCCCAAGGGTTACGAGAATATCTCAGCGACAGTAAAACCTTCAATGCAGTCCCCAAAACTGTAAGGGATCACTGTGTCTTAAAGGGATAGTTCACCCAAAAATGAAAATTCTGTCATTAATCACTCGTTAAGAGCACACGGAAAGACCTTCGTTCATCTTCCGAAAACAAATTAAGATATTTTTGTTGAAATCCAAGCGCTTTCTGACCTTGCATAAACAGCAATGCAGCTACTATGTTCAAGGCCCAGAAAGGTAGTAAGGTCATTGTTTAAAATAGTCCATGTGACATCAGTGGAAGAGAAGAAATTGTTGAATAAAGTTGTTATTTTTGTTTTCTTTGTGCACAAAAAGTATTCTCATAGCTTCATAAAATTAAGGTTCAACCACTGATGGCACATGGACTATTTTAATGATGTCCTTACTAGCTTTCTGAGCCTTGACCATGATAGTTGCATTGCTGTCTATGCAGGATCAGAAAGCTCTCGGATTTCATCAAAAACATCTTAATTTGTGTTTCAAAGATGAATGAAGGTCTTGCGGGTTTGGAACGACATGAGGGTGAGTAATTAATGACAGAATTTTAATTTTTGGGTGAACTATCCATTTAAGAAAAGATATAAAGCGTTGAAAATCCCCATTTCCACCATCAGGGCAATAATTAAGAGGTTCAAAAACATGTTAAATTGTGTTCCGAAGATGAACGAAGATTGATGGGATTGGGTGAACTATCCCTTTAAGCAGATGCCATGTGAGAAAAAGGACAAATTGTGTCATCATTTACTCATCTTCATGTTGTTTCAAACCTGTATGTATTTTTTTTTTGTAGAACATAAAATAACACATTTCGAAGAAGGTACCAGTCACTCGCTTCCATGCAGTTACAATAAATGAGGAATGAATCCTCAGTCGTTTAGAGAATGATGCCCAGTTTTTCCCCTGTAACCATTTCCAAAGTTGGTAAGCATATGATATATTGTTTTAAAATCTGTTCCGAATTTAAAAGTCATGTAGTGTCTTCGTCTTATAAAGCAGTGGTTCCCAACACTGGTCCTGGAGGCACCCCAACACTGCACGTTTTGCATGTCTCCTTAATCAAACACACTTGATTCAGGTCATCAGGGCATTAGTAGAGACTCCAAGACCTGAAATTGGTGTGTCAGAGAAAGGAGACATGCAAAATGTGCAGTGTCGGGGTGCCTCCAGGACCAGTGTTGGGAACCACTGCTACAAAGCATTATGTGTGACGAACAGAACAAAATTTAAGGCTTTATTCATCAAAAACCTGACATCCACTTCATGAGAAAAGCAGCTCATAAATGAATCGTTCTTTTGAGCCAGATATTTTCAAAGATTCTGAACATCTGATTCACAAAACTGCACATATTATTAGGTGATTTGATTCACAACAAGTGAATGAGTCTTCCTACCAATCACATTTATGTAGGCCAAATTATATTCATGATGAACCTATTTTGTGGAGATACAACACATTTTAGCTAAATGCATCACAGTAGCTTGGCAAAGACTGTCCCATTTCAAAGGCTCCTTCAAATGTGGTCTTGAAATGTATCATTTGTTTCCCCCCTCACGAAGGATAGAACAGATGGATGCTTCATTGGCCAAACTATCCCAAGATTCATTGTGTGCTGGTGACGTCAGGGTTTTTAAAAATAAAATGCTAGGTTACACTTTTAAATGTAAACATTTAAAAGTGTAACCTGGAAGGGAGCGAGGGAGCGCTCAAACAAAAGAACCCATCCACACACGGTTCAGATTGGCTATGGTTTTGCATTGTCACTTTCAGTGTAGAAATAAAAATAAAAATAAAAATAAAAACCATCCAGCTTTTTGCATCCTGACTGGATAGGACGCAGTGTGAGAGTGACACTGTCGATGTGTTTGCGTTGACACTCACGGCCCTTCATTATGGTTCCCACCCAAGCAAACGCGGATCAATTCTGGCATTGTGCACTTGTCAGAGCCGGCGAGAGCGCTGAAGGGGACATGTCAGGTTACAAAACTGTGCTATCTGAACAATAACAAAGGCCTATTATGAGAAATTCAATCATTCCTCCTGAAGAGGAAAACAAGAAATTCAGCATTATTTACAGTTATGTGACTATCTGACTTGTTTACATTAATTCATCAGTGTTTCTGTCTGGCTATCTTGGTGTAAGTGTCTGTTCATGTGGAAAAGAGATTTTAGAGTTATCTATGGTGTCACTGATGGACTTCTGCATGTAACTGTTAGTGTGATTAAAAAAATAAAAATGTAAAAAGTACTTTAATATGACATTCTTAAAAATGTCAATGCTTCAGGACGCTCTCTTAATGAGATCTCATCAAAGGCGAGAAAATCTACATGGACATCTAAAGTAGGATATTAATTTGTCAGGTGTGAAAGGATGAAGTTGTCATTTCATCAAAAAAAAAAAATAAATATATATATATATATATATTTATATATCTTTCACTTTAACAGTGTTAGACAGGAAGCAATAACAGTTACGCACACTGTCACATTTGCCATAAAGTGTTTTACGAAAGTAGTCCAGTTCTCCTAGGATTGCAAAGCACACTAAAGGAGGTAGAGCTTTTTCGCATTTGGCTCCCAAACTTTGGAATAGCCTTCCTGATAATGTTCGGGGTTCAGACACACTCAACTGGAAAATTAGTGTTTACTATTGTCATTTTGCATCATTGACACACTATTTTCCTAATTAATGCTGTTCAGTTGCTTTGACACAATCTGTATTGTTAAAAGCGCTATATAAATAAAGGTGACTTGACTTGACTTGACTCCTTTCATCACGTCTGGTTCTTTTGTCTCTATCTGTTAAAATCAACACTTTTATGTTAAAAGAAGCCATATGTCTCTAAGTACCTTATGAGATGATGGAGGATGAATTATAATAACAAGACCACTGCATATTTAAAAAAATTAAATAATAATAAAAACACATTTGACAAAACATATTACATTTTTTAGCTGATTTACCGGAAGTAAAGACCTAGCTAAAGTGAAATGTTATGCTAAAATCCTTTTCACTGTACTTCTATAATAAAAAATAAATAAATAATTAAATAAAAATATAATATAATATAATATAATATAATATAATATAAACACATTGCTGATCACAAAATGATGTTTTAATGTTTTTGAAACCTGTCACTGTCACCAAAGCTGCATTTATTTGATCAAACATACAATAAAAACATTAATATTGTGAAATATTATTACAATTTAAAATGATTTTTGCCTATTTAAAAAATATATGCACAATTTTCAGCATCATTAATCCAGCCTTCAGTGTCACATGATCCTTCAGAAATCATTATAATATGCTGATTTGCTGCTCAAAAAACATTTATTATTATTGTCTGTCTATTGTTGTTGTAGAAGCAATAATAATTCTGACTGATAACCTTTGAACGGCAGTGTAATATATCAAATAATCAGCTACTGATGTTGAGTCTTTTTGCCTTTAGATATTAAATTACAGAAAGCTTTATGATTTGTTAATCATATTTAATTTATCAATCATAGTTGTACATGCTTGTCATAGCAAAACATTGTGTAAAATGATTTTGATGTTCTAAAATCACCCATGATATGTAATTCATTCATCCAAAACAGGATGAGTTGCACAAACCACCTTCTTTACCGCCAGTATATTAGAAGAGGCTTGTAAACCATTAAGCTTCGAAAAAGGCAACTGTTGTCAGTCTGCCATCTACAGATGGACAGAATTTGGATACGCTCAGACCATTTCAATGAACAGGTACTTTAGCATTCAGCAGAGAAAGCACTTTCCCCTTCCTCTCCATGAACCCACAATTCCCCTCTCACATCCAGGCAGGCCAACACTAATCTGTACCGTCAATGCCACAAAACAACAAAAACCTAAAGCGGCCCAGTCTCACCATACCCCGTAGAGCTCAATAAATCAATAACGAAAGAGTCTGCACACTTCCTGTGAGCCTGAGGTGGTAATAAGGTGCCGGATTACACGTTGATTTACATTCTACCCGTTTGTCTGGCTGCTAACAAATCTGAAACGGAAATCTGTATCATTTGAGATCTTCCCCTTTCTCTTTCCCGCTTCTCTAGCTTTCAAGCAGTTTAACCATAAATGCAGAGAGCTTCAAATAAACCGTTGCGTTTCTATTCCCCGTGTTGTTAAACAGTACCTCCTGCTGCTGTAGTTTTACATACAAAAAAACCCCAAACCGATTTCCTCGCTCTATGCCCACCCTTCCCTTCATATCCTAAATAATAGTTGAATGAACAAATGCAGCGGCCTAATGCGCTATCATAAATCCCTCCATTTATGATCAGCTTATCAGAGGCATACACACACAGCGGAGGCTTAACACTCCCGGAATTTATTTGGCACAACGGAAGCATTACGTCTTCCCGTGTGCCGGCGCCTCTGCGACTGCCTGCCGCTTCCGTCTGGATGCTTTATGCTCATTCTCTAGACGGGTGAGATAACCCACCTCGTCTACGTCACCCCGCAGGTCCCGCATCCAGCCGTGTGGTCTATTCTTTGCCGCCGCCGTCTGTCCCGACGGTCTCGCGGTGGAATTTGTGGCAATTTTCAAAGGGTAAGCTTGCAAGAAACAACTTCAAAGGGACGAGAATTTCAAATATGTTTTTGTTCTTGTTCAATTTCCCAAATGCTCCTCAGAATTAGCCGTTTTTGTTAGCCGAACCCCTTTGACCTAAAGTAATTCATGAAAGTACATGTTGAGGTTTTGGAGCTAAAATTTCAATTTAACCACATATTCATGTGCACGGTTCTGTGACGCTGGTTAAAGGAACGGTTCCCCAAAAAATGAAAATATACTGAAAATTGACTCACCCTCAGGCCATCCTTGATGTAGATGAGTTTGTTTTGCATCAGAACAGATTTGGAGAAATTAAGCATTGCATCACTTGTTCACCAATGGATCCTCTGCAGTGAATGGGTGCCGTCAGAATGATAGTCCAAACAGCTGATAAAAACATCACAACAATCCACAAGTAATCCACACCACTCCAGTCCATCAGTTAACATCTTGTGGAGCAAAAATCTGCATGTTTGTAAGAAACAAATCCATTATTAAAGCGTTATAACTTCAAACTGTTGCTTCCAGCTAAAATGCAAGTCCTCTATCCATAAAATTGCTTTCTCCAGTGAAAAATGTATATTGTCTGAATCAGGAGAGAAATATGCACAGATCAAATACTGTTTACAAGCGAAAATAGTCCAAAACAGTTCTAAACAAATAAGTTGGTAGATTTTGACATGAGAGGACAACAGGGAATGGACATTTTCACTGGAGGAAGCGTTATTATGGACTATGTGTTTTGGCCAGAAGTGACCGTTTAACATTAAAATGCTTTAATGATGGATTCGTTTCTTACAAACACGCAGCTTTTGGCTTCACAAGATGTTAATTGATGAAATGGAGTCATGTGGATTACTTGAGGATTACTGTAATGTTTTTATCAGCTCTTTGGACTCTCATTCTGACGGCACCCATTCACTGCAGAGGATCCATTTGGTGAGCAAGTAACATAATGCTAAATAAATACGAATCTGTTCCGATGCAGAAACAAACTGATCTACAGAAAAAAAATAATAATAACATCATCTTGGATGATTTACATTAATTTTACATTTTATGATATATTTCAACAAATGACAAACACCCAGGGACTTACAAATTTCAAATTGGGGGAATATCACAGATGGGGCTTTTTTTGAATAATGAAAAGTAATTTGAAAAATATAAATACTGTATTAAAGTGCTAGTTCACACAAAATAAAATTATCTTCATTTGTGTTTCAAATATGAACAAAAGTCTTATAGGTTTTGACTGACAATAGTTGATGACAGACTTTTAATTTTTGTGTGATCTCTTTAATTATTAGTCTTAAGTCAACTCGCAAAGTCGCAATCACCAATTTGGGAAACCCTGGTCTGGGTGAATTTCAAAGATGGCATTTTCTTGCATAATTCAGTTGAATATCAGAAAGAATTATTACTAAATCAAACTTAAGAACAATCGATACACCATAAAACAAGATGTATGGGTCTTTATATCCGATTACTCGATTTAGGCCAAGTCTAAAGTATCTCAAGCCAAAAAGGCTTTCTTTCTGAAGATCATCATTCACATAGATTGCTTTGTTAGTAGCATCTAGTATACAACAGTGCAGAATTAAGTAGTGTATTAGTGACATAACATTTTCAAATGGCAAAAGTACTATCATTAAAAAATTCGTTTTTGACAAAAGTGCAGGAAGGAGCCAAATAACCGTAATCCATCTAAAACATCCTCCGTCACTTTCATGAAGGATAGGTGAATAAATTTGCAACAGATTAAATTAAAGCAGCAAGAGAAAGCAAAGTATTTCAAAAGTGAATTGGCAATGTCTCTCGGGAGAGGGACGGAAAGGCCAGGCCTTCTGGATCCGAAAAAGATGCACAGATTGATTTTGATTTCTCTGGCTCTCTCTCTTACTCTGAGCATGTGTGCAGTTCCAACGGGACAAGTGCCTCGCTTTTTTGTTTATCCATACCCAAATACTACATCGCTATTAAAGTTACTGATCTGTTACTGCAAAGGCAAATTCAGACCGCTCATCCTGGTTTGTATGCTATATGTCGTACATGATATGTAGTATTGCTGTATCTCAATTCATATGTTGAAGGTAGAATATTAAAGGTGCCTGGTTGAGAGTAGAATTAGGCATCTGTGGTTTTAGGCTTATTTTGTCCACAATTCCTTTCTCAGAGGAAAAGGCATTTGTGATGTTCGTATTTGAATTTTCAGAATCTGAATCTGAATGAGTTTTACTGGCTAGTGTAAAAAGTGAGTGCAAACACACAAAACAAATTGTTATGGTTTATATATATATATATTTATTTATTTATACAACAGTTCTATATAACAGTCCTCAAATCTGATTGGCTGATAAGAGTGCGATTTTAGAGTGATGTCAGAACTCCAACAGCCATTTCACTGTTTGTAATCGTATCACTCCGCTTGCGGTACTTCTTACAGCGAGTGTCATGGTGGACGCCCAAATCCAATATAATTTTATAAATATTACTGTTTTTGTGTCATGGAATGTAGTTTTAAGAGGTTTTCAGCTCAAATGTGCAGTTTGTTAATAAAGATAGTCTATTTGAAAATTTGCTCCGACGTTTTCAGACATGTGAGCTCCAGATGTTCAGCGGCCGTTCTGCGCTCATGAAGCCAACCGAGAGCGCCTCATATAATGCATATAATGAGGATAAGTACTACACACTTATAAGTATGTAAATATCACTGGAAAAGCTGGCATAAACCATACTTTTAGTGTTATACAAGTATGTAAGGTGAGATGTGGTGAATTGAAGAATTGAATGCAGTCTATTGAATCGGGTACTCCTTACCAAAGGAACATGTTCACCACCATCAGAAGTGTGAGTGCAGGTGACAAGAGCACTTCATAGAAGAAGAACACCTCCAGCACCTTCCACCTCGAGGTGAGGCAGAGTAACGTCACTAAAAGCAAGGTTTCATAAGAAAGGACCAATTACACGCTGCAGTGGTTATATTAATTAGCGCTGTATATGCGGCAGGTAAGAGAGAGAGACCTTAGCATAAGAAAGGCGTCTGAAAGAGATGGCGGTTATCATCCAAGGGGACTGTGACATGAGCCCCAATCATTTGCTTGACTAACTCCTCTATCTGTGTCAAGCTCCGGTTTTGTCTGCATCTCTGTCTCTCACGTCGCTTTACAACTGAAAACATTTTGCACATCTTCCAACAGCTTTTCCTCAATATCCTGAGGTATCATAAATGGTTCATATTCTCGCTCTGGAATACCATAAAGGATATAACAGAAGGCAATGGCGACAATGATGTGTGCTATAAAGAGCGAACAGAGCTAGAGGCCAGGAAAGCCAACCGAGAAATCTAACATGTAATAAAATCTATGACATTACATGACTTGATGACTCTAAGATGAGCTCTTAATAAGAGCTGGGACTTGTTGCCCTCTAATGTGGCATAAAGTGAATGTCAGAGAGTGAATGTGTACATCCATAAATATATTATGATACAGAAGGTTTTGCCCCCTAAGTGGCTTCCTGAGTGCATTACCTAAGTAATACACTAACTACAATTTCAATTTATTTACTCAAAAATGGGCATTTTTCTTAGGCCCTTTTTACACTTGGTATTAAGATGCATTTTGGTCGATTGGATCACAAGTGGACAACGCTAAATACAGGTGTAAACGGGGTGTGAAATGTTTTGAGCTTGTCCACTTTCGACCACTTCTAGAGGTAGTCGAAAACTAATTCGACTGGATTGCGCTCGTAGTGTAGATGCTGATGTGGTCGAATGCATTCAAGCAGCCACAAAAGACCGCCTACTGACCTAATACACGTGTAATCATTGCGAGACGTACAAGGACGCGCGCTTATCAGACAGGATTTAAACTTTGACGGGCCAAATTAGAAGTATTATTTTCTGATAACACGAAAAAGAATCAACAGCAGTAAGTACAAGCAGACATAATATTAGTGCGCGATAACTTTAGCCCTGCCGCTCGTGTTTTGACACTGACAGAGGGATCCGCCCATTTACCCTCCTCTTGATGTAATCTGGTCAGAAGTTGTCAAAAGTGGACAGAAGAGATGGATTAAAATGCCAGGTGTAAACGGGTATGTGTCTCCATTGTCCACTTGTGATCAGATTGACCGCATCTTAATACGAAGTGTAAACAGGGCCTTACATATTGTCTCAGTTTATGTTTTTTGCTTGTTTGTTTGTTTTTTGTTTTGTTTTGTTTTCCAGTTTGAACATGCAGTAATTACTCAGATTTTCTAATTGTCTTACTTTTCCAATCCATATGGGAAAAGACTGATATGTATTACTGAAAACAGTGTAGACCTTGATTTCAATGAATACGTTGATTTAAATTGAATGCCAAAGGTGTCCATATAGACTATATATAGTTATAGATAGTTATTTAGTTATGGATCCCATTCAATATAACTATAAAAGATGTAGAAAAAGAATGCCAATAAACTCATTTACTACTATAAGAACTGTACTATAAAATAAAATCTTGTATATTTAATAATAATAATAATAATAATAATAAACAGCAATACAGAAATACATTGCTATAATAATACTGTTGTACCTTAAAAAAAATAATAATAATAATAATAATAATTATTATTATTATTATTATTATTATTATTTATTTGTTTGTTTACTTATTTATTTATTCATTCATTCATTTTTAACTTTACAGAACAATTGTAAAATTACAATACTAATATTCATGACTGCCCTTTTTTTTAACACAGATATTTTATTTTGATGAAAAACCTTAGAAAGACCTTAAAGTTTCCTAGTTTCTGTTTTTTGACAACTGGTTTATGAACGCTTCTCATTACACATTTAGGAAGATGGTTTGCTCATGTTTGCTCATGCTCATGTCATTTTTTTTTTTTTAAATACATGTTATAATAAGGAACACGTTAAAGCATCAAGTTATGTGACAGTGTCGCACTTCGAGCACAAGTTGTTTTTTTTGTTGTTTTTTTGTAATTACCTATTTGGACCCAAAAACAATGATTTTCGACCAAATGTGACAAACATCCCTCCAGTAGAGAAGAGTTACAAAATAGCTACAGAAGAATAAGCATAATGGGTTTAGAAATGATTCCTGCATGAGCACAGCAGTATGAGCTAAACACTAGATCACGGCTTTGATAAATTCTCAGCCTAATTTCAATTCACAAACATGCTTTCATCATTTATTACGTTTATTTGCACTAAGGTGGGATATGTCAACACCCTCATTTCTCTCAAGGGCAAACATCTCTCCCATGATCAAACAGAAGTTCATCGTGAACCCAGAGCACCACCTTCACTTTGACATCAATAACAGTCATCAATAAAAAAACAACCCTACTTTAGCGTGGCTGGACAAATCATCGAAATTCAGACGTAGCCCTGGGTGCAGCTGCAGAAAGACACCTAACGGCACATGTAGTCATGAATAGAAATGTAGTGGATCTGGCGTTATTACCGGGAGACGAGTTTCAGAGTGGAGAATTGAGCAGCACTCGTGGTGATGAGGCTGAAATGGAGTCTGATCAAGGGATTCAGTGTCATTCACCACGGCCTCTATCGGATGCCACCGACGTCCTTCTGCCGCACAAAAGCCTTCCATTCAGCCCGAGCCACGCTAGCTTTGATCACACGCTACTTCGGGGATCATTCAGGCTCATAGAGACCGCTGCCAAGAAGTAAAATACGCTGCCTGCAATTTCTGATCAAATATTGTGCATGATTCAATGGCACATCTAATGCATCTTGTCGTCATTGGCTGAAGCGAAGACAGCGCAAACGCTAGATGGAAGACATATTCAGCTTTTCTCTTCAGATCTCTACAAACTGACTTTCAAACCCCACTCAGGTGAAAGCAATGAAAGAGGCCCTTTGTGTTCCATGTAAAATCATCTCGCAGCACATCTGGGACTTAAAGCCTATTGTGTTTATTACAGTATTTGAGAGTTTGAAGTCACAATATCAATTGATCGTATTGGGGGGGGGGGGGGCCAAGCAAGCCATTTATGTCCTTTATTGTCACACTATTCCATTGAAGGATGCTTCTTCAACAATTGGCACTTAAACTGATACAAATAAACAAATAGGTTATACATATTTATATTTATAAATATTTATTTGATTGATTTAAAATACAGTAAAAAGAGTAGCCTAATATTGCAAACTTTTATTAAATTTTTCAAATAATTTTCCTATTTTCATTTATTTA
>NW_015639085.1:159783-168796 GCF_001515625.1 Sinocyclocheilus rhinocerous
GGCCAAGCAAGCCATTCATGTCCTTTATTGTCACACTATTCCATTGAAGGATGCTTCTTCAACAATTGGCACTTAAACTGATACAAATAAACAAATAGGTTATACATATTTATATTTATAAATATTTATTTGATTGATTTAAAATACAGTAAAAAGAGTAGCCTAATATTGCAAACTTTTATTAAATTTTTCAAATAATTTTCCTATTTTCATTTATTTATTTATTTTTTTTTCAGTATGCTAGTCTTTAGTGCCACATGATTATTAAATAAATAAATAAATAAATACTGCTTAAAATTGTTGTGGAAACACAACATGATACTTTTTGTTTGTTTGTTTGTCTGTCAAACAAATAAATAAATAAATAAAATTTCTTGCAAAAACAAACAAATAAATAAAGTCAAACCAAACTTTTTAATTAGCTACTTTTATAGCTAGCATCCTACATTTATATTGTTTATATATTATTTGTTTTCTTCTTTCCTTTATCTCAAGAATTCTTGGTTCTCTTGGTAACCAAACACAGTATAACTTTTGAAGAAAACTTTATTTATAAAATATATATAAAAACAGATAGAAGATAATAAATAAATAAATGTCCATAGTTGACAAAACATTCTGCAAAGCAACAATAAATATTTAAAAAATAATAATAAAAAGGCTTGAGATCATTAATTACCATTGCTGTTTCTTCCAAACAAGCACTTACATTAAAAAAAAAAAAGGTAAATTTTGGCTATTTTTCAGCTGTGCGCTTAGGGCCACAGCTACAGCAAGGTACAGAAGGTCAGAAGCAAGTACATGAAATGTGAAATGTTTGCCAGAATAACACAATTAAAAATAATTTACATTGTCAGTGCCAGTTATTTCCTAAACAGCGGGTCAGCTGGACTGCAGGGAAGATCAGTGTGGACAGGCGTAGCAGAGGTTGCAATCAAGCGCACAGTAGACAAAGCCATGAAGTGAACAATAATGACCCAGTAATTATTGAGCAAGCTGTTTCTGGAAGGCCGTCGGAGACACACCGGCTGAGCACACACTACATTACCAACCTGCCAACAAACACGGATCCAAACAACCAACACTCTGCCAATTCACTGATTATAGTAACTAATCATAATGCCACCTGACTGTCCATGGATCACTTTATGATCCTAATGTCCAGGGTGAGAGTGGCATATAAAACAGCAGCACGTAATGTTGTTTTGGGTGTAAATCTGTGAGATTTTTTACTCAGACCTTTAAATCAAGTAAACAGAAGCGATACGCTGCATTGTTTATGCAAAGATATCAGTTTCGCCCCCTCCCTGTTTCAGATTTAATTTCCCGTTGATTATCCTTGCATGATAAATGGTGCAATAGGTCAATTAGTGAAATCTAGGATAAACAACAAAACCAAGCAAGAAGCTTATCTGCATATGTTTGGGTGGGCCAATCACACTGGGGAGTTAGTTATGCCTCATTAAAAATGCCATTTAAATCACTACGCCATTAATTTTGTAGTGCCTTTAAGTTGTCCTTGGGTAAAATAAAGACACGACCATCTTGGTAAAAACTTACCTGGATATTCAACTCACTATGACAAATCTGGCAAATAATCAGAATTTAATACTTTTGGACTGAAAAGATCTGAAAAAAAACTGAAAAAAATCAATAATGTATATCGGCTTTAAAATAAGACTTTTATTCAGCAAGTACATAGTAAATGTATTAACATTAATAATGTTACAAAAGATTCAGGTCTTTTGAACTTCTATTCATTAAATTAAGCCTAAAAAAAGTATCACAGTTTCCACAAAAAAAATAAATATTGTTAAAAAAATTAAAATAAAATAAAATAATACGACTGTTTGGATGTTGTGTTTAGGTATCAGCACTTTAGAGAAAGAACTCATCACTGTGTTTGCAGAAGTCTGTGACATATAATCTTTAACAGATCCTATGAAAGTTTTGTACTGCACTTTGTAGCAAGTAAACTTTCTGATTCAAATCTGACAAACAATCAGTACTTAACACTTTTGAACTGACAGAAATTGAAGGAAGTTGAAATAAATTGCAGTTTGCAAGGCAGCAATAAGAGTTTTTAGATATATATTTGTTACAGAAGTTTTAGGTAAAGTTTTTTTTTTTTAAGAAAAATACTTTTATTCAGCAAGGGCACATTAAATTGATCAAAATTGATTGTACAAAAAATTACAGAAATCAAATCTTTTGAGAGAAAGAGAGAGAGAGAGAGAGATGAAAAAAAAAACTATGAAGTTATGATTAAATGATTACAGAAATGTTATTCATTTTAACATGCAAGGCTTTGAAATGAGACTCACTGAACACAATTAAATGTCATAATTTCAAATAAAATAAGTCAAATAAGACTGAAAACATAGTATAATTTATCGCAAATGCAAAAAAGCAGCCTATTCATTTAGTATTAAATCAAATTTTAAAAAAATGCTAATACTTAAATAATCTATGTTCTAGATTAAACATGGAATGTTTCTGTGTCTAATAATATTTCACAACATTACTGTTTTTACTGCATTTATACAAGACTTGTATACAAGACTTCTTTCAAAAACATTAAAAAAATAAAATAAAATCTTACCCACCCCAAACTTTTAAATGGTATACAAAATCGCAGAAAACTGTATACAGGAAGCTATTACACAGGAAACTGTATAATGCACAAAAGATCACTGTACTTCTTTTCTTCTGAGCCCGATGGCATTACATCTCTGAGGACGAGTGTCTTCAGTCTTCATCTAATGGACATTATTTTCTCACTCAGGTAGTTCAGAAGTGTCTTGCATTAGACAAAAGTCACTCAATGCCTGTATGAGTGACAAGCGTGAGGTAGAAGAGTGATCGACTTGGCTCAACAATTACAGCGTGAACAACCCAGAAGGACAAACGGACTCAAAAAGGTTGACAAGTTTCGAGACAAAATAAACTTGAGCTGACGACAGCTATTGATGGGCCAAGAGGAGCTGTCGGACCCCGTGTGTGCGTGGAGATGAATGACTGTGTGTATATGTGCATGTGTGCGAACGTTTGACCTCTGTGGTCGAGGTGGAGCCGTGTGTTTGTGGTCCTCCGGTGTGTTCTGACAGCCTAATGAAAGAGGGGCAATCAGAGGAGTTCACCCCCCACAGACGACCCTCACAGCGGGCACATATTACACCAGCCGCACCTGATTAACCGCAGCCATAACCTCTTTAAAACCACAACACCCCTCCCCGTCACACTTTCCATCACGCTGTCCGTGCTTTGTCTCTTACGTATCTTTTCCGCTTTCACAACATCCACACCTATTCACACTCCTGACAAACATGCAGTAAGATACTGTCCTAATTAATAAATTCTGCTCAAAATAAAATGTGTATTTCCTGTACGCCTACTTGTCATTAACTTTTCAAAACTTGGTACTCAACTCATGAGCCTTTGACTTAACTTGTACTTGACTCGTGGACAATCCAAGGCTTTAGGATTGCATTGATAGGATTGCAAAAAGCAGACTCTCTTGTGTTGGTTTGTTTATTTGTTTAGATAGTTCGTTTTGGCTGCCTCAGGGTTCCCACTCTTTCATGAACACCAGATTCAAGGACTTTTTAAAGCACCATTTATTTTATATCAAGCACCTATCAAATTCACACCCCAGCATATGTAGTGTCATGAAAGACCTTACATTACTTAACAGTTCACTTACACTTAACATTTACATTAAACATTTCAGAGTAATAATGTTTTGAATGTGTAGGTTTCATAAATTTAGACCGTTTTGAGCAGTTGTGTTCAAAGGAATTTAATGAAATCCATTGAAGTCAGTACTGGTAATATTCAAATACAATTTCTAAAATATTGATAAAATATGCATCAAACTGGTTTTTGCTGTAGTTCTTGTACAAGATTTAAATTTGAAAGAATTTCTCAATTTTTTAATTAATAAAAAGTGGTTAAATGTTGTAATAACATGGTAAAACCTGTTAACATTAAAAATTTGCACATTCACTCAAAATAGTCGTTACTCATTAATAAATTAACTCAAGTCAAAATAATTTTGTAAATTACTTTTTATTGTAAATCCCATTTTTTCATCTTTGACCTAGAGGAATGCAGCTGCTCAAACATGCAGCTGCTCAAAACGTCAATATTTTTTGAACATAATTTCATGAGCATTTTAAACCTTGTACATTGTACAAAAAAATATAAAGAAAAGAAATTTTTTAATAAAATAGGACTTTCTATTTGCTTTTAAACTATAAATGCTTTTCACTAAGCTGTTTTCCCAAATTTTCAAGTTCTACATTTTCTCTTTAGCTCCATGTTGCAGTAAGTTTTGGGAGTTCATTTTTAGTCCATCTCCTATCCAGAGAAGTGTGTCTTGCAGAAACTAATAAAAATGAGCTCCTAAAACTTGCTGCCAGATTCTGGAAGATCAATTCTTCAAACAGTGGTACAAGAGGATGTGGTGCTGGTCCTTCAAGAGTCACTCTCAACTTATCTGTCCATAAAGCTTTTTATTGTAAATCCCATGTTTTCATCTTTGACCTAGAGGAATGCAGCTGCTCAAAACGTCAATATTTTTTGAAAATATTTCATGAACATTTTAAACCTTGTACATGTGCAAATCTGCAAAAAAAATATCGTTGAAAAAAAAAAACTTTTTTTTTTAACAATAAAAATGAAGGAGATAATCGAAAAGTTACAAAAAAAAAGTATTGGGTAGGGTTAGGGTAGGCGTAGAGAGGGCTTTATTTACCAAACGTGTTCTTCTCCCTTTTCACATCTCTTATCATATCGGAAAGGCGTTTTTTTTTTTTTTTTTCAACAAAAATGAAGGAGATAATCGAAAAGTAAAAAATAAATATTGGGTAGGCATAGGGAGGGCTTTATTGTCTCAATAAGGCAGCATCCATTTAATAATTCTAATAATAATTTTCATTTACACTCAATACAATATTATTATTATTATTATTATTATTAATTAATTAATTAATTAATTAGCTATTTTAAAAATGATTTAGACTATAGTATAAAAGTTGTTTATAACATTTTGACAACTGTGTTGGTCTTTTTTTTAATAATAAAAATCATACTATTTAAATTACATATTTTTATAAATATATTGTAAAACATCTTCTTTTTTAAGAACTCTCTTATTCTCACCAACACTGCGTTTTACTTCAAAAATACAGTACAACAGTAATATTGTCAAAAATGCTGACAATTTAGGATACATGTTTTCTATTTGAATATATGTTAAATTGTAATTTATTCCTCTAATGCAAAGCTGAATTTTTAGCATCATTACTCCAGTCTTCAGTTTCACATGATCCTTCAGAAATCATTTGGTATTAGCATTGTTAATTTTATTTATTTTTTTTATGACTAATGAATGATAGCTTCGATTTGTTTCATATTTGGTCACTGAATAATTCCTATTATTCCATTCTCGTAGATATTTATCTTTATATAGATTCCATTCTCTAGATCTTTGGATTATTCCATGCATTGGAGTTCCATTCCATTCATCAAGTTGCTTTGGATAAAAGCATCTGCTAAATGATTAAATGTAAATGTAAATGTAGATCTATCAATCTATCTACAGTACCAATCTAAACATCTGTCTGTCTGTCTGCTTTTATATTCTAGTAAATCATACAAGTTTGGATCAACATGAGGGTGCATAAACAATGACATATTTATTTTTTATTTTTTTGGATGAACTATCCCTTTAAGTGTCTAAATACTAGCCATTGTACATGTGCTAGGCTTTCATAACATCTACTTGTGGCACGCAGCAAGATTTTGCATGTAATCAGTGGATAACAGTTTACATCACTCACGGCGTCAATTCCAAACCATTTATTTAAAAGAACTTTGAAAGAAGCTGAATTAACTCAGTCACTTCAGATTGTCTGCATCAGACATGTTTACAGCACAAATCTGCTCATGAAATCTCCTCATTGTATTTAGAGATTGAATTCAGCATCGCATGTCTATCCCTGAGATATGGTTATATAAGTCATTCAGTAGAGCTGGATGTGAAGAAAAGAATGTCCATTGTCTGAGGCTTCATTGGTGAGAAAACGTTTAAGGTGCCCACTTAATGCAATTACATTTAATACATTCAATAACCATTTTTATCTTGATGATTGCATAGTTAATGAATATCTAGTGAACCATTATTGTTGCTGTTCTTTAAAGCAATCCATTTGCTGCCAAAGTCTTGAGTAAGTAACTTGGAAGGACAGGTTAAAGGGATAGTTCACCCAAAAATGAAAATTCTGTCATTAATTACTCACCCTCATGTTGTTCCAAACCCGTAAGACCTTCATTTATGTTTGGAACACAAATTAAGATATTTTTGATGACATCTAAGAGCTTTCTGACCCTCCATAGACAGTAAGGGAACTACCGCATTCAAGGCCCAGAAAGGTAGTAAGTACATCGATAAAATAGCCCATGCGACAGTGGTTCAACCGTAATTTTATGAAGCTACAAGAATGCCTTTTATGCACAAAGAAAATAAAAATCACTTTATTTGCATTTCTTCTCTTCCATGTCAGTCTCTGCCACACGTTCATGAGAGTACCATGATGTGGACTTAAACAGATCATGCCTTTTAGCAAAATAAGCAAGCTAACATGCAGTATGATCTATACCCATATTTCAAAATACATATACAAATTTCATTTTACGTCTTTAAGTAAGAATGTGCTGCTTTTGAAGAGTGCACAAGTGATTATGTGCTCCAGTACTCCGTAAACCCCGTAAAATGATAACAGAAGGAACCCATGACTGAATCAAACACATGGAAAGAAAGAAAACCAATAGAGAACAAAAATGTCAAAGTAGTCCTCAGATGCCATGTTCATTATTTACAGCAATAATTTCACATTGTATTAACCTCGAACCAATTAATTAGCCAATGTTTTTACTCCACCGTCTGTGGGACCTCATAGACCTTTGTCAGTGTAGCGCCATATTTATTTTTGTTTTACGGGAATGAAAAAAGTCTTTGAAGGATAGAAGTGCAGTGCGTTCAATGAATTGCACTGTAGTTTAACATACCGATTGTTCAGCTGACGAAACATCTGTCCAATAGACTTTCAGTAAAGAAAAGCTCCATAAAACAGCTTTGAAAGTTGTGAGTTTTGAAAATTAATTGTAATCATACCTTTATACAACGCATGCCATCTGACCTGATTAAGGTCTTTTAACAACAGTTCAATATTGTTGACCCAAAGTAGATTTAACTGTGGATGTGTGACAAAATGACTATAATTTCAGGAAACAGTCAGGATTAACTAGTTAATTTCTCAAACGATGTATCATAACATGGTGGTAAAGCAGTGAGTTACTAGTTGTACAGGAAACACACTCCAGTATGGTTCAGAGCACACTATCACAATCTGCCATACTTTAACTGAGGCTGTACAGCATCAGATGATGATGATGATGATGATGATATGATCAATAGAAAATATATACAAACATCTATTTTAACACAATTCTAGCCAATGCTAAATTAACTTTGTAATCAACGCAAGTAATCAGTGCTGATTTTGTGAATAAGGCATAATAGGCAAAATTGTGGCATACTTGTACTGAAATGAGTGAGTGACTTATTTTATACATGCTTGGTGCAGCAATAAACCATAACATACAGCATACAGCATGTAGCATACAACTCAACATATTCTCTTTATTTTATTTTATTTGATTATTTCTCTTTATTTATATCCACATAATTCATTCCTTAAAGGGCAGGTCATATGGGATTTTGAAAAATATCTCTTTTGCAGTTTATAACATAGCTATCCTTAAATAAAAAAAATCTGCAAAGTTGTTAATCGATTGGTCAATCAGTTGACCAATCAGAGCAGAGTAGGCTTATGGAAGCGAGGGGTTTGCTCCGAACTTGCTTGGAACGAATAGTTTCGAAATCATTGGCAAATGACTCTAATATCAAATGTATATTCTGAGAAAATTACAATGTTTTCTGACCTTAGATGCATTTAAACCAGTTGTAGAGGACTCCAACACAATATTAGGACACTTTAAAATACCATATGACCTGCTCTTTAACTATCAAAATAATTCTATAATTTGTAAGCAGCATAAGGCTGATTATAAACTAAATAATGCTTTTAAAATAGACTTTCAAAACAACCTTGATATTTACATTGGTCTCACAAAATCTGACATATGGAGCACTCCATGTGCATGGAAAGGCACGTTTCGACAGATAACGTGGAACTTCAAATGAAGACGGACGAGTCCAGATGTTCAAATGAGATGGAGAGGCAATGAGAGAAAGCAAGATGTTCTTTCCACCCTCCTGTCTTCCACAGAAATACAGATTTGCACATACTTCCATATGCTATGAAACCTTCACAAGAATAGCCATGCTGTTAACATCCTGTATGACGTCTAATGTGTAAACAACTTTTATAAATATAGAGGCGTAGCTTCAATTACAGTTGAACACTTTTGCAGTCAGTGAGGGTGAGAGGAATACTATATATACACAGTACATGGTATACTATACATACACACTAAACCATTTAAATATATGAAGAGCGCATGATTTTCTATAGAAATGATGAATCGGGTAATAATTTGAAGCACGTTGGGTCTCTCAGTATGCGCCAAGAATTTTCAGAGGAGCAGTCATTATGCTGCAATTCTAAATGTGCCAACTAATCTAATCACATATGTGCTTTCTAACATTGTTTCCAAGTGAACGGCAGAGCACATTTCCAGAAATGTCTTTGCATATCGAATTAGCACTGGATATTGTTGGAGGAGGCGGGTAAAATAAATCCTAAAATATGAAATGACCCATGAAATGGTGGAAAGGCAACAGTAGATTATGGTCTCTGTTATGGAGCTGTTCTTTCACTCCAGTCCATTTTCAAAAAAATTGCTGGTCTTTCTAATGGCGCTTTTCCACTGTGTGGTACGACTCGGCTCGGTACGGCTCAGTACGGCACGGCACGGGACGGCTCCG
>NW_015639085.1:169046-169308 GCF_001515625.1 Sinocyclocheilus rhinocerous
GTACGGTTCAGTACGGCACGGTTTGCATTTCCACTGCAGTTCAGTACCACTTTAGAGTGGGCGGGATTATTCACATGTCGTTATAGTTGCGCCACCTCTACAACCACGACTTCTAAAAACAAAATGTTCGTTCCACGTCGCCCCATCAAGCTCTCGCTGGATCCGCTCCTCTGCTATCAACAAGAGGAACGTCTGTTCTTCCGCAACAGACAACAAAACGTTTTGGTTGTTAAAAAAAAGGTGCGCTCGTTCAAAACAGTTG
>NW_015639085.1:169745-174745 GCF_001515625.1 Sinocyclocheilus rhinocerous
TTCCCCCTTTTGAAGCTGCACATCTGGTGGCTATTGTAATGACAGTTAACATAACATTTAGGATGAGTAATAATTATTCATGACATTTGTTTACAAGCAAAAGCAATTCGTGTTTGTGGTCTTTCTGTGCCTCTTGGTAAACATTCTTCTTTTGAAGGGAATTAAAAGGCCATCCGGCAATAGGAACATGTTTGCGGTTCCTGGATTTCAAAAGAAAACCACAGACTAATCATTCCACTTTTGCCAAGGCTATTCTCCTGAGTGGAATGTCATCATATCAAATGACAGCGCTTACGGACTTTTTACGGCTTCATTTTATTCTGTCACTTCATAAGCAAACGTTTGACCCTCTCTTTCTCAGGTGATGCCTTCCCAGGGGCCTCTAGCCCATTCCTCGGCGGATACGTCAGCAGTGCTCATGGGTCGTCGGATCCAGCCTTTCGAGCCCCAAACCCAGCCAGCTTGCAAATGGCCCAGCTCTGGGCTTCTTACCCTCATGAAGGTAAGAATCGCAGTCTTTCTATTGGCGCTTTTCCACTGCGTGGTACGACTCGGCACGGTACGGCTCAGTACGGTACGGCACGGCACGGCTCGGTTTGGCTCGGTTTGCGTTTCCACTGCAGTTTAGTACCGCTTTAGAGTGGGCGGGATTATTCACGTCTTTATAGTTGTGCCGCCTCTACTGCCGCGACTCCTGAAAAACTTTTTCATTCCGCGTCGCCCTATCAAGCTCTCGCTGGATCCGCTCCTCTGTTATCAACGAGAGGAACGTCTGTTCTTCCTCAACAGGGGAACAGCCACTTTTTGGTTGTTAAAAAAAGGTGCGCTCGTTCAAAACAGTTGCGTTCGATCCTTCGCTGGCTGTGCTGATTTAAATCTAGTGGTTCTTTTGTGTTTGTGTCGCAAGTTCAGTGACGCAGGTAGTGACGATTCTCTCCGGCCAATCCGTGATCAGCAGAGTTTACACGTCACGTTTTGGTAACGGTACGGTTCACTTGGAACCCCAACCGAGGTGGTACTAAAAAAAGTACCAGGTACCAGGTACTGTACCCAGTGGAAAACCCCCCAAAAGTGAACCGTACCGAGCCGTACCGTGCCGTACCATGCAGTGGAAAAGCGCCATAAGTCACAGACGACCATCACAAAGGCATGTGATTAGCACTAAAATGTAATAATTCTCAAATCAGGTATCCTTATTCAACTCTCTATGCAATCAAAGAACGGCTGCTCCTGATTCCCAGCTTTAATTCACACTGGATGATAAAAAAGTCATACCTGCATAATGTCACAAATATATATTTGTAGATTTTGCTGCGCACAAGCGGAAGCAATTGTTTTAGTCATTTTTCACGCAAAATGGTTCAAGCGCAACTTTTGAAGTTCTTTAAAAAGAAGACAACAGAAGGTATGTTCTTGATTCGTATTTTATTGTGCAGTACGTGTGACTGTGAGGCATTGAGAGACGATAGCAGAGCTGACATTATCGAGTCACCGACTTTGCAAAAACCAAACAAAAACACATCTTGAGAGTCTAAAAGCATTCACTGTGCGCCTATTAGAATGCAATTAGAATGCCCTTATAATTCAAGCAATGAAAGAAAAAAATACCCATGTATGAGTTATTGTTTTTAAATTCATAGCACAAGCAGTGTACTTTTCTGAACATCAGAACATGTGCGCGAGCACAAATTTGCTATTAATTTTAATACAACTGCATAGCAACACGGTGTTTCGTTCCTTGAATGAATCTGTTTTAAATGAATCGAGTGAGCATTCAACAGTCCATTCAGATGGTCTCACTTGTTAAATTTCTAATTGAATCAGCTGTTTTGAACAAATCATTTGATTTGAATGATTCAATAAATATTTTTTTTTAAAACAGGAACTAGCTGCCACCTACTGGTTTTATTGTCATCATTATTTATCCATTACAGGCCTAAACCAGCCAAGGTGCCAGCACAAAAACACATTAGGCAAAATATTGTTTAATTATCGATATTGACCAAAATTCCTCCATTTCAGGCCCTAGAAGGAAAAAAAAAAAACTAATAAATAATAGCTCATTTAATAAGGCAAATTTTTCACTAAATAAAAACCTTTTTTTTTTTTTTTTATCTGACCAATTTTGTAATCATTATGTGAAATTAGCTATAGTACCAACTATACCAAATTAGCTATAGTACCAACGATGGATATGGGCGTCCGCCATGACACAAGCTGTGAGAAATTCTGCAAGCGGAGTGATACAAACGGTGAAATGCTTGGAGTTCTGTTCGCACTCCTCTCAGCCAATGAGATTCGAGGACCAGAAAGAACTGTTGTATAAATACACATACACAAACATTGACTAATATTGTATTATTGTACTGCCAAGTAGTCATTAATATAATTATTTTCTATTGACAAACAAGTTGTCCTATATTAAAATTGGTCATTAAATGCAAGTCATAATGGTTTAAATCACAAAAATTAATTCTGGAACAGCATAAGATTCAACAATTTAAATATCGTCTTATTGGTGAACTATATTCTTATTCTTATATGATCGATTAACTACTATCCTTGTGGGGACATTTGGTCCCCATAACAGGGAATACCAGGTACACACACACACACACACGTTTGTTTCTGTGAATTGTGGGGACTTTCCATAGACTTCTATTACTTTTATACTAACCAAACTATATTTTTTATCCCCTAACCCTAAAACTACCCCTTACAGAAAACCTGTTACACTTTCAGATAAACATAATTTACTTCTTTTTTTTCCCAAATGTACCACAGGCCGGTCCCCACAATGTCAAAAATGTCAGGTTTTTGCTATCCTTGTGGGGACATTTGGTCCCCACAACGTAGCATAAACAAGTACACACACACACACACATTCTCAAAACCACTAACAAAGCTAACACCACAAACAGAGTCAACCAGTCAACCAGCGTAACCACAGATGAGCCCACCAGCGCTCCTAAAACACAGACTAACTGACAGGACTGTGTGTCATTACACAAGCTCTTTCTGCTTAAATGCACAGCTCAGTTCACTTCCCCTCTGCCACGTGGAGTAATTATGCGTAATGACATGCTAATGGTGCTCTGGTACACCGCCGATGCCTGTGCTATCAGTAATCACTCACTGTCAGTGGAGGTCAAATATTTGCAAGTAAGCAACACCTAAGTTAATTTCACGGCTCAAACTAAAAAACAAAAACCTTGCAGAGACCTGTAATAAGGTGTTTGTGGCTACAGAGGTTGTGTAATGTGCAGGTGTGTGCTGAAAGGCTGAGAGGTCTATAATTTTATCAGCAATATTTCGGAGTTATGAAATGCTGGCTTCTTGATGTGAATGGCATGCGGTCTCAGGTGGCAAGGCTGTAGATATTGTATGTAAAAATGGCCCATTTTAATATGACTGCCTGGTTTTGAGTAGCTTCCAGGAGTGAGGGTGCACATGGCTTTATCACAAACTTGTGTTTGCAAGGTACTGGCCTGATGCAATGAGCACTTCTGAGCACGAACCAGTGTGTGTGTGTGTGTGTGTGTGTGATCATTGTTGTTTGTCAATGTCAGTCTATTATTGTAATCTTCCATTTCAGATTTAGATTTACACACTCCTCCTGAAAGCCACCACAGCCTCTTCCTGTCAAAGTGGGCAGATCTTGACCAGAATAAGCTGTGAAACACAAAAGACTTGCCAACAGTCAAAAGTGTCTTCTCAGAATTACATGGCATCTACAATCAATGCGATCAAAAGGTTAAGAAGCAGAAAAACTCACAATTACAAAAACAACAGACGGATGAAGCATGTATCGCATGAGGTCAGCATTGTAATTACACATACACTTGGGTTGTAAATGTTGGAAAAGTGATCTTATAAGGATGAGATTTTTCTTACTGTTGCATTGTGGGTAAGACCACAGACACGCTGGACATCTGGACAGAACAGTGGAGACCTTTCAATTACCAAACAGTGCCTCAACTCTAAAAAGCAGGCCAGCACTAGAATCACAGGAGAATTGTAGTTTTTCTGTTCTCTCCAAGGTCCAACAGACCAGTAAACAAAGACAAACATGGCCAGAGAGGAAGGCGGGCAAGCAAACACAAACACACAAACACACACACACACACACACATGTTATAGTCAGTGTAGACTGCTGGCTGTCTCCCAGACACAATGTCCTTTGGTGAAATCTAAACAAGCAGGGGAAAAAAGCTAACGTTGTTCTGTTCTCCTTTATTTCTCCTCTATAAAAGCTTCAACTGTCTTTCAAATATCCTTCAATTCAACTTGATGGCAATTAAAAAATACATGTATATTTTTTATATGAAAAAGAAAAAGAAAAAAGAAAAAGAAAAAGTATCTTTGTAAAGAAAACCTGAAATAAACCAATTAACAGGGCTTTTTTATTTTTTATTTTTATTTTTTGGCTATCTTCACTGAAGCAAACAGTCAAGGTCCGAATCTTGTGAAACAAAAGCCTCCATCTTAGCTTAGGCTTGACGAAATGTTACTCCTTTGATGTACCATTGAGTTCAATTAATTCAATAAATAAATGAATAAATATATATATATACTGTATATATAAAAGATAAGACATGTAAGCTTTAAAAAAGTAATTAAAAAAAAAATCAGCTCTAAATTTGCATATCATCAAATTCCTTCTTTTTTTTTTTTTACAGCAACAAAAGTCAAAATTATTTTCTGTGGCAATTGACAGCATGTGTCTGATATTGATGTGCTGAACCCAGGATATTTCATTACACTTCACAAAAAATGTCCCTCCTCCACCTCCAAAAATTTGGATAATCACAGATTATTTCCATGTATATTTTCATAAAATATACAAAAAATATTTGTTGTTTTACTTGATGAAAGCAAGAAGAGAGACTATAGTCTCTGGCCCTAATAGGAGATAAGACAACACACCAAATAACATTTACTGAGAGAGAATACATGAAAGACAAGGAAATTCAGCACAAATGATTTAGCGAGGAATCTTT
>NW_015639085.1:179745-218329 GCF_001515625.1 Sinocyclocheilus rhinocerous
TTAATAATAAATAAATATTATATTATTAAATATACTACATATTATTATTATTATTATTATTATTATTATTATTATTATTATTATTATAACCTGATAAATATAGATTAGATTACAATAATTAGATAATTATTAGAGAATAAATAGATAATTTTTATTCCTTTTTTAATTGTGAAAAAAATCTATAATTATTACATTTATTGTGAAATATATTTAGGTAAATATTTTATAATAATGATTATTATTGTTTTATAATGTTTTATAACAACATTAATCCAAATACTACTACTACTACTACTACTACTACTACTAATAATAATAATAATAATAATTCTCTCCTACATCACCACTAAAAAGCCACACACTTACGTAGCCTAGCGCTGACAGTGGATTTCAGCTGAGGAGGCACATTTGTCATTATCATACTAATCCACTTTACGTTGATGTTTATGTTCACATGTTCAGCAAATATTTACATAAAGCAACATTATTTGGCAGGTGAGGAGATTGAGTGTGCTGAATAATGAGCGATAGAACACTCTTTTTCATTGGGACATCAGCTGGGACAAATACACAAGGCAATATTAGCATAATATATACATAATGACTGACAAATGCAGGGAACGACTAAAAAAAAGCGCTAAATGCTTTATAAGATCAACAAAACTGCAATCAGCGAATTACCTAGAGAGTGGTCTTTACCTTTGATTAAAAGTGAAATCCACCAGTGTGTCAGCAAGCCCATTAAGACCAGCTTGCCTGGCTTATAGTTCATTAAGCAATTGATTTGATGACTGCTATCCTTTAGTGCTTTATTAGTTTTAGAGGTAGAGTCGCTTTCACAATCATTTTATGTTTGAAATGAAATAGTGAAGCTAACCCCCTTTGTTGGAATTATTGTTCAGTATCAAATAGTAATAGATATCAAATTAATACTTAATGTAGGCCATTCAAAAGTCTGGAGCCATACTGGAGTATAGATGCTGAAAATTCAGCTTTGCCATCACAGAAATAAATTACATTTTAAAATATATTACAATATATATAGGCAGTGTTGGGAAGTAACTACTGTAGTTACTATGTAATTGTGTTACGTAATTTAATTACAAAATAAATGTAACTGTAATCCATTACAGTTACTGAGAAGAAGAAAAAAAACATGCGTAATTAAATTACAATTACTTATGAAACTCTTATCGATTACAAAAGGGCATTACATCGGAATATTCTAAATTCTAAATTGCATTGACTGCTCTAAAATATGAGACACCAATGTTTCAGGAGTTTAAGATTTTTTCTATCATCCAGCTCTAGCTTAGAGCAGTTCTAGGTTATCTTGTGTGTATTATAAGAACTCAAGATCCTATTTAAACCTTGACAACAAACAAATCAATAAAATCCATGAGGGACAGAATGGGCCATGATGGCAGCAGACGTCACGGTCTTCAGACAGTCACAACTCACACAATTCATGCAGGTACTTGTGCAGGTACTTCTACAGTGTAGTCAAGTTTGATTCCATTGTCAATAACTGTCTATTCATCTTGAGGCTCATTAGGAGATTCCAGCATCTGCCAAGAGCTTAAATAAACACTATTAAAGAGCTAATGGAACATTTCACAGGCCTGTGCCTCTTCTTCAAGGCAACAAAAACCATACTGGATCATTTAGCTGCGCTGGTCAAGTGCTTCATGCTGGTGCCTGTTGCTCAGTGCAAGACATTTGCATTAAAGTAATAGGTAACTTCAAAAAAACAAACAAACAAACGTTGGTGCCGATAGCCTTGTAGGCAACGCGCCGACATACAGCGCCGTTACGCTTACGGGCGTCCCGTGTTCGAATCCTGACTCGAGGACCTGATTCCTGCTAACCAACTCAATTCTGATCTGTCCTGTCACAATATATAAAATACATAAAAATGCCAAAAAACAAACAAATATAACATAACATAACATAACATAATTATAATAATAATTACAACAATTTAATTTCAATTATTTAATGTATTATTCTGTCAACATCCATCTATCCAAACATCCTATACTCTATAATGTTCCTAAAAATTTAAGTTTTGGTGAAATGTATTTGTTACATTTTAAAATGTATTTGTGGAAATCCTTCATTAGTGATATCTCAAAAAAAGGAAGGGATAGATAGATAGATAGATAGATAGATAGATACTTTGAAATTAAGTTTGATCGGATTTACATAAATGAAACAAATCCCTAATAAATTAATAATAATGTGGTACTTAAAATCATTATCCAAGTCTAGTAATAGTAGTAGTAGTATCAGTAGTAGTAGTTGTAGTAGTAATAATAATAATAATAATTTTAATATATAAATTTTAATAATAATTTACAATATTATTATAAATATTATTTATTTATCACTTATTTCCTCTGCTAAATAAATAAATAAATAAATGTGTGCGTAATCTAGGGGAACAATGTAAACAAACAAACAAACAAAATAAATAAATAAATATACATAAAAATATACATTTGTTATTATTTTTTAATCACTTATATGCAAGACTTAATGTCAAACATTAATGCCTTGCTTTTTTTCTTTCTTTTTAGTTTTGGAGGCAATTGGTCTCACACAACAATTAAGACTTATTCTAGCCAAGAACCACCCACTTAGGCAGGAAGAATCCGACTGATTGACATGTAAAACGACCAGTAGTTCAATCACGGTTTAATTTGTTGTAGGCGACTTTACGAGCAGATAAATCTGATTCTGTGTAGGTTTGGTCAGTGATATGCCATATGGAAACTGGCATTGAACTAGTGTAAGAACAATCCCCACCCCCATATCAAACCCTACTCACGATAAAACAAGACAGAAAGCTTGCGGAGAAAATAGTTTAGAAGCAGAAGATAAGTGTGTGTGGAGGAACAGAGCCCTTTCATGTGGCGATGTGTTGGGATGTGGACTAACTTAAATCACACCAGCTAAAGCCGCTGGGATTCAGCAGCGTTGCCCCAGGGACCCGCTCCCCACATAAAGCCCCCTCACCCCCTCACTGTGTTGCAGGGGAGCTTTAAGATCTTTGCCAAGCGCTGTCTACCTCTCCAAACTCTTCTGAACTGATGCATGTAGAAAGTGAACAGCTTTGATACGATACAAACACTGCTAGCCCACTGAAAGGTGCAGAGAGCTCAGGAAATAGCTCAGACACACCGAGCCACACTTCCTCAACACATTCACCGTGACAGCATTTACACTGCAGGTCTTCATGCCCAATTCCAAATGGTTGACTATAACCGATATCTGAATTTACACCATACACTTGGCAAAACAACCCAAGGTACAGACCCGGAAACAGGGTTGCCAGGTCTTCTAAACAAAACCAGCCCAATTGCTAATGAAAACTAGCCTAGTCACGTTTTTTTTAGCCCAGGGGAGGTGGGGAGATCGCTTTAACCCAAAGACTAAAAAACAACCTGCAGCAACAGTGTAAAAGTAGTCCATTTCAATGGGAAAACAGCGATCGACTGGTAGATCGTTATCACTGTCCCAGTTGATCCCACGGTTCACGATGGTCGAAATATAGGAAGAAAATATTAACATTGAATTGAGGGTGTGGGGTTATACTAATATATCACTGAAGAGAACTGACTGTTTTGAGAAAAGTTTAGATGGCAATGCCATTTTCTTCTTTTACCTCTGTATAAAGTAGTATTTATAAGCGCAGCTTTGCTTTGTTTACAGCGGTAACCAAGGAAACACAATATCGTGGCTGTTCCATAAGCGCCACCTGCTGGCAGAGAGTGAATTTGTGTCTCAGGCCCCGTTTACACTAGTGCATTTTCATTTTAAAACGCATAACTTTTGCTACGGTTACGCCTGTCGTTTACACAACTCCTGCGTTTTCGACCCTCAAAAACGGAGACTATTGAAAACACTGCAGACCCCATTTTGGTTTGAAAACTCCGGGGTTGCGTTTCAGTGTAAACGGAGCAAAACGGAGACTTTTGAAAACGATGGTGTGGCTGATCCCACATTCGTTCGACGTATCCTTGACGACCGTGTAAACAATAACATCATGCTCATTGTTGTACCCATAGATATGTAAAGGTAGATTCCCCATTCGACTGCTCCAAGCACGTAGACACCATAGATATATCTATGGTAGACACGTCCGCCGCCATCTAAATAATAGGGAATCTACCTATACATTTATGATTGTACCTGCATGAATAGTCATGTGACATGCGTTTTCGGTTGTGTAGTGTAGACGGAGATAGTTTCTGAAACGCAGTGAAAACGCCAGTGTAGACGAGGATCGTTTTCATTTTAAAATGCCGTTTTAAAACGAAAATGCACTAGTGTAAACAGGGCCTCAATCATTGATCTACATACAATAATTATATTATAGATCAGTGGCCTCAATCAGTCCGTCTTCTGTTTTTGTTTCATGCAGATATTTTATATAGCATAATTTCACAAAGCTAAAGTCAGACTGTTCTGTTTTTGCTTTAAATCCTGAAATTATACACAATTTCAAATGTCATCAGATGTTTTTGTTTCAGGCCAGTTTGCTTGTTATGGAGCCTAGTGCATTTTCATTTTAAAACGCATAACTTTTGCTACGGTTACGCCTGTCGTTTACACAACTCCTGCGTTTTCGACCCTCAAAAACGGAAACTATTGAAAACACTGCAGACCCCATTTTAGTTTGAAAACTACGGGGTTGCGTTTCAGTGTAAACGGAGCAAAACGGAGACTTTTGAAAACGATGGTGTGGGTGATCCCACATTCGCTCGACGTATCCTTGACGACCGTGTAAACAATAACATCATGCTCATTGTTGTACCCATAGATATGTAAAGGTAGATTCCCCATTCGACTGCTCCAAGCACGTAGACACCATAGATATATCTATGGTAGACACGTCCGCCGCCATCTAAATAATAGGGAATCTACCTATACATTTATGATTGTACCTGCATGAATAGTCATGTGACATGCGTTTTCGGTTGTGTAGTGTAGACGGAGATAGTTTCTGAAACGCAGTGAAAACGCCAGTGTAGACGAGGATCGTTTTCATTTTAAAATGCCGTTTTAAAACGAAAATGCACTAGTGTAAACAGGGCATCAATCATTGATCTACATACAATGATTATATTATAGATCAGTGTCCTCAATCAGTCCGTCTTCTGTTTTTGTTTCATGCAGATATTTTATATAGCATAATTTCACAAAGCTAAAGTCAGACTGTTCTGTTTTTGCTTTAAATCCTGAAATTATACGCAATTTCAAATGTCATCAGATGTTTTTGTTTAAGGCCAGTTTGCTTGTTATGGAGCAAATAACCAATATAAATAAATTTGCTTTAAAAAAAAATTAAAAAAAACATCAACCAGTATCAGTATTGGCCAATTTGCTAGATTTAAAAAAACAAACAAACAAACAAATAAATAAATAAATGGATGGATCTGAGCTAGTTTTTATGTTAGATTGATAAATGAGGCCCGGTATGTGTCACTTACTATATTTTTCTATGTACAACTATGTCCAATTTTACTTGCCAGGATGAAATAATGCTTAAAATCCTAAAATGACTGTGAAAATGATGAGAAAAACATAACAGCTCTAATAATTTATGAATTATAAAATGCTTTTATAAGCTTCACAATTGTGTTTTTAAATCCTCCCAAAATTGGCCCCATTGGCTACCATTGTAACCGCCTCACCATAACATACATTCATACATTCATTCATTTTAAGAAAATTAGGGATGTGAAAAAATTACTTACATACTTTTTGTGGTAAATCAACATTACGCCATATATGCAGTTGACTAAGCTTGTATCGGACCTGGAATATACCTTTTTAAGTCACAACTAAAATGTTTAAATGTCACTTCATTAAATACAGAATACGAAGCCACATCTGCCACAGAGTCTTACTGAAGCATAACACTAGATTGGAGTCTATAGGAATATTGGTGATAAAGAAACAGATAATAACACTGATACACTGACAAACATGACTCTATAGGCCTCTTATACAGTACATGGCTCTCTTATACACAGCAGCAGCTCTGTCCTTTAGCTCTCCAGCCGTTGCTACTTCCTGGCAGTGTTGTAATGTTTCACGGACTGTGAGAGTAACAATTAAATAATGCTAATGCATTGCTTTTGCCCTCCAAACACTGCTGCCTCTCGCTGGGTTTTAGGATTGTGCTGCAGTGGCCTATAATGCTGTGAAAAATGGCTTTCCATCACAAGTTAATCTAAACATAGAGGCTTACATAAGACAGAGCAGCACTTGAAGATCTTTTGCCGCAAAGCCAAGGACTTACTGCTATTCGAAAAGAGAATAAGGATATTATTCAAACAAATCAGCAATGGAAATCATGCAAATGTATTCATGTTTGCATTTGCACGTTGAGCACTAAGATTAATAGACACAGAAGTACCTGCTTTCTTTTTGAAGCAAAGCATAAAAAGAAGAGAATGTATTATGGTGCATCTGATGATGATTCATGGCATTTGGCTTTTTGTGTTGCATGCAGCCGAGTCAGTTTGTGAAAAGAGCACAGTTTGTGCCTGCTACATTTAAAGAAGCGCACAAAACAAAGCAAATGTCTGCAAATTGAATATCTAAATTATTAACTTCTAGGATGTCGACTGACTGGAAAATGTTCAATCAACTGAATTTCATAATTTTCCAATTAATCATTGCAATTAGTTCCATTTATAAATATTTGCTGGGGGGGTATATGTAGGTGCTAACCATTTATCAGGGGCATGATTAATTGCTTTTAATGCTTTTTTTAATGCTTTTTTAAATATAATTATTTGAAACAATCATTACATCTGAAACAACAAACAAATATTTGTATAGGATTATGTGCATATACCAGCCATAACTTCATCTAAAAATGCTTTTTTTTTTTTTTACTTCAAATTTGAAACAATTTAAATTTGTCGCTTTGATTTTCTGACAGATTTAGTATAAAACATGGCTTGGAAAAAATGCATATGTTTTATATAGAATCTGAAATTAGTACTTTATTCTTGTTGTTGTTGTTGTTGTTATTTTTGTAATGAAAACATTATTTTTCATGACAATGAACACTTTTTTTTCTATTTCACATTGATTTGAAATAATCAGCAATAATTTGCCAAATGTTTTCTTTAAAAAGAGATTGTGTGTTATATATTATGTGTATATATAATAGCCAACTCTTTTACCAAATAACTAACTTTTTAATCAACTATTTATTTATTTATTTAACCTTATTTTTTTGATTATAGGAAAACTGCAGCCATTTTAGTTCACCTAGGTGCATTGCAAGTATAAAATACACCATAAATGAAATGATTTATTTAGCTTAAAAATGGAAAGACATTATTTCTTAGACTTGTGACTCATGACCATTACTCAGAAGGAATCTGTCAGGAATTTTCAGGTCATTTTAGACACAAGACAGCAAAACTTTCAGCCAATCCCAGAGGCCTGTTCTCAGACAGAAGCTCTTGTGCAGCGCTGTATGGTAAACATCTGGAGATACGGCCCTAACACGAAGGTCAGGCCAAACTTAACAAAGAGCAAACCGTTGCTGAGTAACAGCAGGGAGCGACAGCGCTGCTCTTCAGAGCGCTGTTCCACAGCAAACACAGAGAGACTGAAAATCCTACCTGCTCTCGCTTTACCTCAGTGTAATGCCCCAGTCGCTACGGTAAACCTGAAAAGGATACGGCCAGGCACGACCGGCTTTCGGTTGACTAGTGCGAAGGACAACTCCGTCTTCAAAAACACAGCCGAGGACTTTATGATGTGCTGCCCAAAGCGAAACGTGGCCATAGTGGACATCAATTCCTGTGAGAGACAGAGACAGAGCTTTAACCGTCAATGACAAATAAGAGTGTCCACAATACAGACAAGGAAAAAACTTTGTATTCATTTATTATTACTTACATATATACATTATGTATGTATGTATGTATTTAAAAGCTGCAAATGTCATGCAAATGTCAAATTATCTAATATTTTAAGAGGCTTAAATATATTATTATATTAATATAAGGTGTTATATAATAATGATACATATTATAAATGTATATTTTAAGATGTTTTTAACAAATATTACAATCAAAAATACCATAAGGTTTTTGAACAACATTTTACAAAATTGTAAAACTTGAAAATGTCATGAAAATGTCATGAAAAAGTAAGTAATATTTTAAGAGACTTAAAGATTATTATTATTATTATTATTATTATTATTGTCTTTTGATTTTGTTAAGATTTAATTTAATTACATTCAATTAACAAAAAAAATAGAGAATAGAGAACTTTAAATGAAAATATTATAGTATATATTTTTTAGGTGACTATATTTATAATTTTACAACATTGATACATATAAATTATAATTAAATTAATATAAAATAAATAATAAATAATAGTTAGCTCAATAAATATTTTGAAAGGTTTTTTTTCAGTAAATTACACAAACAATCCCATAAATAAACAAACAAACAAACAAACAAACAAACAAACAAATAAACAAATAAATAAATAAATAAATACATAAATAACTAAATAAAAGTTTGAAAAACGTTTTTTCCCCCTCAATTTTTTACTCCATCTTTGATTTAATTACGACTTCAGGAAAAACAACGTTTGGGTGTATTTTACTAACATTTAAACGCATTGTGTATGTATGAATTGTTTATGTAATGTATTTTTGAATAATTTAACAGATCCAGACAAATAAATGATCATTATGTTAATGACCCAACAGTTAAGTTTACCTTAGCAAGCTAATATGATCACACATCCTGTTAAGTGAAGTTTTTCTCTATGCTTTTAATTGTCTGAGACAACATTTACCCATTCTATAATATTACTTCTCTCCTTTCAGTGCAGATAAAAGCATCTCATATAGCAGACCTGAAGTAAACAAATTGATGGCGAGCTATTTTAAAACAGTCTCAATGGGAGATGTCAATGATAAAACGAATATCTGAAACAGCAAGAGTTCAAACAAATAACAATCCATAAAGCAAAAATCTTGTCACACTGGGAGGGCTTTTCAATGCCCACCATTACAAACAAGCATCGACCAAGATCAGCGTCCTCTTGCTAAATTTAAACATCTTCTCCAGGGAATTTCAGTCTGCATTGATCAGCTAAAAATATATTAATGCAGTCGCATTACCCATCCCAAGTGGAATAAAAGTAACAGTTTGCCCTAACAAAATGACAAATCTGTCATCATTTGCTCACCCTCAAATTTATTTGATTTTCTTTCTTCCATAGATAATGACAGAACTGTCATTTTTAGCTGAACTATTGCATGATGAGTGCATGATTTGTCCTATTTACCAAGCGAAACAAATGTCAAGCAATCAGTTCTGCATTCAACATGATAAAGAGAGAAAAAAACTTAGAAATGTAATTACATGTACTAACCAAAGGGAGTTGGGTTTTTATATGTGCATGAATTATTATAATGGGGTTATATTAAGTCTATGCGGACACAGGAGGAGGAAGAAGAGCCGGACAAGGGTGAAGATAATGAGGAAGATTCACACCTCACAGATACACACACAAGCATAGGTGCACTCAAAATGACCCCCCACACACACACACACACACAGACACACATGTGCACACATGCATGCATGAAGAATTATTCATACACAGGCATACACAGAAAACCTAATTTTCTTTCCCTCTAAACACACACACACTCACACAGAAACACATATAATTTGGGAAAACATGGCGAAAAGGACCCATACTGTGCATTGCATTGGACCGTGTCCCAGAGGACGAAATCCAAAAAAAGTATGAAAATGAAGAGAAAAAAAAAAAAAAGAAAGCAGAAAATGTGTGCATACCAGCTGTCTCGGGCCTCCTCAATGGATTCCAACAATTCTGCAATTAAGAATCACAATGCTGCGATTAGCATGCCACAGTTTGCAATGACCTAATTAATGTGCATCTCCCGTGTGCTTAACGACACGCGTTTGGCATTTTGTTCCACGTCAGGTACGGTAACACACACGTGCGTGGATTTAAGGGTGTTGGTGCATTTCGGCACTCAGCTGTGATTTGATATCAACATTTTCATCAAAGGTGCTTGTGACTCGGCTCGCAGCAGTGACGGTCACGCATGATTCGCTGGGCTTGCGCTCGGCCTGCATTCATGCGGCGTTATTGCGCCGGTTACGTTTTTAATCCTTATCTGTAACCTTGACTGCACAGATTGCTGCTCCAGCGTGTAATCAGTGAAATCCAGAAGCCTGCTCACCGCCACTGATACATCATTTACTGGCAGATACAATAATCCCTAAACTAATTCAAACACACACATACACACACTCCAAGGTTCATCCAATGAAACTCAGCTGGAATATTTATTTTGAAATATATGGACATGGTAAACACTTATGAGAACAAATGGTTATGGTATTTGAAGTAATTTTGTTTTCCTCATATATTTAATTTTTCATTATTCTCATTAAGGCTGTGCAATTAATCAAACTTAAATCCATTAGTCCATGTAATTTTGGCTTTTTAAATAATTAGTAGGGTTATACACTATAGAGATGCATACATATGGGCCAATGAAGAATGCAGAATGGGCTGTGCAGCAAAAGAAAAAAAATGAATGCAGCATAGTTTGGATTCAGGAGGACAGATGTCACAAACTCAAGCAGCCATGCGGTTATAGCACAAGCAATGTACTGCAAAACCAAGAAACCGTATATCTGCTATATACAAACAGAAACAGCATGAGGATTTATATGACCAAAGCAGGACAGATAATATTGATATAACTCTAATTCATTCTAACTAAACAAGTATAAACTGTTCGTTTTACATGCATAAATGTGCAATGATGTTATTAGAATTTGCAGTTATCAAATATTAACCGTAAAAACTTCTTAAGAAAAAAAAACTCTTCATATAAATTATAAGTTTGTAAATAGAGAAATCTATTAACTTTTTATACATAACCTGTATAGTTCCCTGTAATCATTTTTGATATTATTATAATTAATATAATTATTATTATTTATTTTATTTTTTTATGAAATTTCCATCTGGAACACAAACATCTGATAAGAATGCTAAATCATACAAGTAAAATAGTAATATGTATGTTGAGAACATTTTGTCAATGTGAGGGCATCTTAACTTCAAGAGGTTATTTACAAAGATAAGTGAAGTCTTTTTTCTCTTAAGTACAAAGTTAAGAAAAAAAGACAAGAAGTTGTTTTTGCTTTATGAATAAAAAAAAATTAAAATAATAAAAAATCTTAAAGGGATAGTTCAGCCAAAAATGAAAGATCTGTCATTAATTACTCATCCTCATGTCATTCCAAAACGGTAAGACCTTCGTTCATCTTCTGAACACAAATTATGAAATCCGAGGGCTTTATAGACAGCAAGGGAACTACCTTGTTGCTGTCTATGCAGGGTCAGAAAGCTCTTGGCTGAACTATCCCTTTAAGATTGTTTTGTGAATCCATGTCTCTAGATTCTAATTAATCTAATACATTATAAGCAATAAACAACAAATAAAACTAATAATGAGTTCGATCAGACAAATAAAACAACTGCAAAAATTTGGGTTAAAGAATAGAAAGATGAAAAAATCAATAAAAGCAATCAGTAAGCAATCAAACAATATTTACCAATGCAAAAAGCACTCATGATGCTTTCACATGCAGCACAGCACAGACATTGTCCAAAAACATCTTGCTCCGTTAAATAGAGTGCTCATGTGTTGTCTTAAATCAATCGCTACTGTATATATCATAAATCACAGTCATATTGCAAGCAAAGCTTATTTGAAAATAATTATTTTTTTTGTCCCAGTTGCTTTTGTTTTAATAGAAACGCACGTGTTCAGATATCAGTACTCACAAAATCAGACTAAAAGTGCATTTCTTCTGCCTGTAAATATCAGACCACCCTAAAGCTGTTTATATGTCAGAGCTTTGCTTGCAGCTCCAACATGTCATGACCCCTTAAAACAAAAGGTTGACTGCATCTCAACACCTCCTTGTTTTACATAGTGGCCTGTAAAGACATATCGACCACTTCTTCCCTGTGGAATTGGGCTCAGGTGTTCATAACTGCAAAGCCACTGAAATCCCTGTGACAGCATGAAACACATACAGGAAACATTATATCCCCTATCATAACACAACACACAAACTCAAGGTATTTAATGGACACGTTTCACTCAGCTCTGGCCTGATAAGCACAAAACGAATGCTAATGCAGTTCAAGCACTGGACATTTTCTCAATCTCAGCAGCTACTTTTTATTTGTATACAAATGTATATGTTTACAGGACTGCAGTTAAAAATGTAATTATACAGTTAAGAAGGGAACAGCAATAGAAAAAAATTCATTTATATGAAACTCAAAAGAGCCAAGTGAGATACATTCAGTGCAATAACATTAAACATATATCAAAAGCAGACCTTAGGCTATATCCATGTGAGACTTGTCCTCATCTCCAATTTGAACACAAAAGCAATGATATGCTGCCCAAGGCTGAGCTATACCCTCTTTTTACTGAACTATAAAAAAAAGACTATAGGATTCTGTCCAACAAGCAGTGAGCCCTAAATTAAATCAACTCCGTTGAATACTTGTCTTTAGCTAGTCCATTGGAGATGAAAATAATGTCTTATTGAGGCCCAGCACTCAAAAGCTTTTTAAAAAATTTTATGGCATTTTTGCATTCATATCCTTAGGTGATGTCAGTGACACAACAGACTAATTCCGTATGGTTCAGTGTACAAGCACAGCAATCTCTCGTCTTTATCAGTAAGTGTATTGAGCACATACTGCAGAAGCACGGCTAGTACAGCAGCTCTTCCCTTCTGTGTATTGGTAACTCTCCGGATGGTCTCAAAATCTAGTGTGCAATGTAAATATTTGTGTCTTTAATGGCCCACTAGGAAAACATGGTCACATTTCACACTGGCAAACTTCAGTCATTTCAATACAAATCCATACAATTTCATGTGAGAGTAAAATATTTCCATACGCAGATTTCATAATGGGTTCTAGCTGGACACAAGGATTCGCTACACTGTCCATCAGAAATCTTCTTCTAGTTTGAAAGTGACTTCTGTGTTACTTTCATAGCTACACTTTCATCATTACACTTCTAAAAATAGAGGCTTTTGTGCTAATATGACCGCACCTTTAGAGTTTGTTCAAATCCCTATGATGGAGCAGAAACTATAATAATCAACCCAGGCTCAATGGAAAACTGTATATCTACCTGCAATTTTGCTGAACTGAAAAATGTGCCTACACATACAGTACAATTCACTGCAGTCTGCAGCTGAAATGAATATTAGTGGCAGCTAATAAAGACGTATTTCCGCGCAGTTCCCCTGCACAATACTACGTTATGACCTCAAAACACTTTTAACATTGTAAACTAATACATTTTGAAATTTGCATCACTTAGGCAGCTCCATATGTATGGCTATTCTGATGTAGTAAACCTGCTCAGTAGCACACCTGGTACAGTATTGTGATACAGAGTGCCGTGAAACACAAGTAATGATAAAAGAGATTCGTTGAGACTCATAGGAGCAAGCAAAAATGGCATGGTTGGATCAGCATTTTTTTGTTTGTTTGTTTTTGTTAAAACTACTGGTACCATTAACCTTTAGCACCAAGCACTTGATATTTCACCTCTGAACTGATGTGATACACTATATAAAACAAGCATCATAATACAACTTCGCCAGATTCATGTTAGTCTGTTTCAGATAGAACTGAACAAGCTTTTAGTGCCACTCATGGGACATTTCTCTTTGAAAGTGTTGCGAAATGTGCAAGAAGCAACATAATATAATTTCGCACAAATGTCACCACAGGCCTGTTTTTCCAATTAGCCTAGGTTGATAATAATAGTGATGCTTAGCAATGATTTGCAAACACTGCTAATTATACTAGGCCACCCTCTGAGATGTGTCATATGACATCAGAATTTACAATGGCACGTTTCCTTTAATGTATTGCTTAATGCACTGCAATTGCATTTCAACAAAAAGTTCCTTTCAAAATGATGGATGAAGCTGAGGAAAATGTACAGTACGTATATTTTATCAGCAGTGAAACATACCATTATAAAATAGTTTCATCTTTGTTGTGCTTATTATACAATGGATTTGTTTAGCTAGAGGTTAACATCAGACTAAGCTGTAGGCGTTAGTCGAGTCTCTCATGTGGTACATATGAGTAGCACTGTTTGTATAAAGTAGAGTCTTTAATCACTGGCTTAAAGCAATCAATTTGGTAACACTGCTGTAGACGGCTTCCCACATTTTTAGGCATAACCATTGCTTCATTTCACACATTTTGCTTTCTTATGCACTGTCTATGTCAAGGACAAGATCCTTTGCAATGAAAACATGCTTATTAACATCTTAGTACAATGTAATAACATTGTAATAACAAAGCTGGTTGCACTGCAAGACTATGGCATTGATGAATGAACTTCTAGTGAACCGCTGATGGAGTGTGGCATTGCATAAAATGAATCATGATGAATAACCAATTATTTACCACACAGAAAGCACCTCAAGGTGAAAATAAAACACACATTTGATTTCATTTTGCATCCAAACATGGCCTTTGGCACACTGCACTTCATCTACCTGAGAAGAGAGGAAAAACAGTTCCCAAACACACCCAGAGAGCAACGGGCTTCAGCTGTTAGTTTAGCTTGCCGATAACTAGAGTTTATTCAGGTAGCAGATGCATCCAGACAGAGGGCTAGAGGGAGTTCCCGTGTTTTGAAATGCTATCAGAAGCAATGCAAGTGTTGAAACGTCATCTCATTACGTTTGTTTGCAGGAGTAGTTTGGTAGCAAATAAGATCCCACAAGTACAGCTACATCAATAAGGCAGTGATGAAAGATGCTGACTGCCGATCTCTCACGGGTGCGCTGGCAGTAATCGAGTCAGACATGCGTGCGCATGCATGTGGGCACGTTTGCGTCTATGTGTTTATTATAATAACGACTAATTAAATGTGTTCACACCAAGAACCAGTGAGATACAAAGGGAAAGGCAAGGCATCTGGATGTAACATGCTGCTTTGTTAATTATAGTATTCATAATAATTTGCTATTTAAAATGAGCAAATGACCTTACAACCTTTTCTCGAAATCAGCTGAATGCTACTGCACAGATGGTTGAAAAAAAGCTCAACCCTTACAGGTGGTTTGGCAGCATCTCTTTGTCTAGAGTACAATATTAAGCTCTTCCAGAGGCCTTGCCAAAAGACTTTTACCATGTTAAATTCAAGCAAGAAAACCATGCATTGCTTGAGCCTACACTAAGTTTTCAAAACCATATTTGTTATTTTTAGACAAAGGGGCAATGAGGTCCTATCCAAAACATCACCCCAAACCACTTACGGTCCTCCTACAAGTCCACATTATGATTATGCAAAAGCATAGGCTGTGGAAATGATATCTGAGAGCGGTTTACTAACCATAATTAACCTACAGTAGTTCCCAACTAAAAGTGTCATATTGTATCAGATCTCAACATGGCAGCCACTATGACAAGAGACCACTCTTATAGTATGTCATTTATTTGTTTCTTTGTTTGTTTCGAAGGGTCACTTCTCACTTTACAATATGACTTCTTATATAACTTTGGCAACACATTAATTTAAGGACCAATTCTCACATTTAACTAGTTGCTTATTAACATGCGTATCACTAGCATATTGACTGTTTATTATTAGTACTTATAAAGCACATATTAATCCCTTATTCTGCATGATCATATTTTAGATCCCTTAATCCTACAAAATACCTAAACTTAACAACCGGCATACAAACTATTAATAAGAAGCAAATTAGGGGTTTATTAAAGGCAAAAGTAACAGTAAATAGATTACTTACTTACTTTACTTTACTTATTTATTTAGGTGAGGTGTGTCCAGATTGGATCCAGCCTCTTGCAAAGATTTCACATGACCCCAACTATTGCTATACGAGCATCTATGGTTAGTTTCATGCCGAGCTCAATGTATTTTAAAAGAAACAAACAGTATTAACACATAGTAGTAATGAAAAACAACTGACAACCAACTCGCATCATTACAACAAACATTATATATGATTTTTTTACAATATTTGATATAAAAGAAGAAAAAAAAAACAGCAAATTTGGACACTGAGTTCACCAGAAGAACTACATTTTTTACATAGTTTGAGTTTGTTGTTCAATAATTATCTGAATCTTAGCTAACTCGCAAGCTCCAGTGGTTACAAAATTATCTGGAAAACGGTAATGGAAATTAGCATGTATAAACCTTAATTAATTTAATCAGATAAAAAGTATCTTACTTGTACAGATGCATGAATAATAGTGAAAGGTCCATTGTCTATGGTCCATAGAGTATCAATGTATGAAGCACAACTCACACAAAGTTACTGCTGTCTGCTGGTCAACGTGGTGAATTCATATAACCAACTGAACCAGATTTGGTTCTTTTAACCTTCATCCAAAATTCCAATTGATTCCAGTGATCCAATTGAAATGACGATGGATTTCGTCTGCAAAAATTCACCAAACAATAGCAAATGTGACTGCACCTTAGAATCACATCTACAGCTAGCTGGACAAACAGAAGTTGTGCTCAATTTTTTTTTTTTTTCTCCAACTCGGTAAGTCAGTTCACTCAATGCCATTAGCCCAGAAATGATATTTCTTTAACATGTGTCAAAAATACTTTTCATTTCTTTATATGGATTTTTAAAACTGCGCTTTCTGCACCTTTAAATAAACAATATACGCACAGCAAAATTCATTGTATGATGCATGCTTATCTTTTATTATAACCAAAACACCTCCATCTTTGTTGCAATATACTGTAGGTAAGTCCCAGATGTGCAAGGGGAAACATGTTTTTTTTTTCTCTTATTTTCTAAAGAAACGTTTTTCATTTGGTTCCCATTTCCCGTCAGCGGTTCCACCTCTGTTATTAAGATGAGGCTCATACAATCTACCACAACAAAAGGAAACTTCTGATTAACAGGTGCTGCTGGACGAGGGAGACAGTGCATTTAAGCTTGTTTTAATTGAAAAACTCTTACAATGTAGCCTATATCACCTGTGTTTGAACACCAGCGCGCTGAGCGTTATATAGAGCGTGTATAGAAATCTTATTTAGATCCAATTTTCTGATCAGCACTGGCTTACCAGTAAAACTGTCAGGACGCTCTAAAGTTATCACACCATCATCTCATTCGCAGCCGTAAGAATCATCATGCAGAGAAAATATCAAAGGGCGGAACGCAGATATAGTCGTCTTTTAAAAAGCGCAGGTCTACAGTAGAGGACGCGGTTTAAGTCTACAGCGCAGACTTTCAATAAGAGCAATGGAACATAATGGTTTTGATTGAAATGTACTCTGATTTGTGCACGGGGCATATCAAAAGCAGCGGGTCTTGCGGCCTTTGAACGCCCCCTCAAGGTCATCGTATTTGTTATTCTTATTTCCAGCAGATTCTCCTGGCGGGTAGCTAGGTAGATAATGAACAATACTGTTGCCTCTATGGAAATTCGTGGAGTATTTATGACAAAATCAATCAGCTATTTAATGCGGCACTGAGATGACTTGGCTTGCACGTCTGTTGTGTTCTAAGCAGTTTATTTAAATTTCACATTTTGCATGTAGCGTGTTCAAAGATTATGGTTACAGCTGATCTGTGGCATGTGGTGATTCTGATCTTGGATTCTATGAAGTAGTGCCAATTTTGCTGACTTAAAGGCCAAAAGCATGAAGGCTCACAGACTAGAAAGGGTTATCACATCAACAATCAGCCAAAGCTGTATATGGAATGATTGCTCATGGGGCCAATGTATCAAAAGCTGACCTTTGACCTGAAGGCAGTCCTAAAGGTTGACCTGTGACACCAGTGTCATGATGTATTGCATCTTTAACACTAGCTTGTATGCAAACAAATAAGACACATCAATTGTATGAAGGCGAGTGAGGATGGTCAAGACTTTTCATACATTCAGTCTCAACATGAAAGGAAAACATTATGCAGCTTGCAGGAAAAAAATAAACAATAGAAAAAAAAACGTAAAAGGTTATTTCTTTATACCAAAATTTTAAGTGTAATCTAAGACTATTTTCACCTCACAAATAAAGATACAAGAAGGTGAATCTAATAAAGACATATCAGATTCACATTTCACATTATTGTTGATAATGCTCAAAAAGATAAAAAAGTTATACACACTGAAGTGCCTTGAAAAAAATTGTACCTCACTGAATTTTTTTTTATTTCATATAAAAATACATTAAATCAGTCCTGGAGCAATCCAGAAAAGTAATGGGTTGAAAGTCACATGTCTCATGAGTTTATATTTCAAATCTGAAAAAGATACCATGAAAAATGAGATTCCTGCAACCATTTTTCTGAGACTATGTATTCTGTTACTATACTTATAAAATTATAGAAATATATTTATTTCTGCACTGTTGTTACAGTCATTTAATAAAGTATAATTGTCTCTCAAATCAATCAATCAATCAATCAATATTTTCATTCATTCATTAATGCACATATTGTGTACATGCATTTTTTTTACTTCTATTTTAGCAGCTTAAACCTACCCATACCACCAAATCTTTCCCTAACCTTACCCATATACCACCTCAACAGCAGCAAATGTGATTTGCAATACAATAAGTACTTTGCAATACAATAACACATTGTATTAATTTATTTTTATTTATTATTTTTTTTTATGTAAGTACACAGTTCGTAAGGCCACCTAATATAAAGTGGGACCCATTTTTTTCATTTTGTTCTTTTTAATATGGAGTAAAACATGGTCCAGGCATGTTCTTTGACAGTATTTGTGAGATTCACCCAAGGAATAGCGTAAAAATTTTAATGAGGCATTTTGCCTCAGAAAGCGAAAGCACTTTACACAAATCTAGAAGGACACTTTGTGTGATCATGTCCTACTATCCATCTCACCACCTTGTGGTCCAAGGTTGATATAGCCGGGGTGGAAGTGGGGGATAAGCGCCGACTTGTCAAGAAATGCCCCATATGGCGTGCGTCTCTGATCGCCTCTGTCAGCCAAAATCCAGCTCCTGGCCTTCGCGTGTGGCTTAGCTTCTAAGCCCGGCAGACCACGTTTTTCTACTAACAGGAGAAGGGGTGAAGGCGGGTCACTGGAGCCTTAAAAACAGTTGCTTCGGGCAGATGGCACTTGTTAGCCTTGGATGGCCGCTCATATAGGAGAAGGTAAACTCCGATTTCAAACCTTCGCTGCCTTGCGGCTTATACCCATCCATGGGAAAGGCTAGGGGAGTCAACCCCGACATCAAATCCGGAGACGGAGTCCCCAAGGCAGTCTGACATTGTATTCAATGTCATTCTGGCAACTCCTGCGACACTCCTGGTGCCTAGCTGTATCGACTTCTGTCCTTCCCTTGGATACACCAGCTGCGTGGAGAGGGGGAGTCTGCTGCATGGGCAACAGCTGATTCTCCATATTACCCAGCCCAGGCCTTGTGGTTCCACTGGAGAGGACACTCCAGCAATGCCGCAAGGTGTCGACACAACACAGGAAGTGGCAGTTACCGGTGATAAACTCATCTGATTGGAGTAGGAAACGCCAGGGGCCACTTCCGACGGTGGGAGAGATCATCGCATCTCATTGGACAGCTACCGCCCGCCCAAGCTAGGCAGCCCCCAGCCAGTAAGGTGCTGTCCCGCCATGTCCTGCCTGCTTCACTGGGTGCGTGCAGCTTAGAGAGCTATCTCAACAAGCGGGCCACATCTACTGCACCAGGCAAAAATGATCTAAGAAAGAAGACCCCAGCTCTTCATTTCACAAGCTGGAACGTCAGGACCTTGTACACTGGTTTTACTGCTGACCTGGAGCAGGTTGACGATGCACGCAAGACTGCAGTCATCGACAGGGAACTCTCTCGACTGAACGTCGGCATTGGCTGCCTACAGGAGACCCGACTGGCCGACAGTGGTAACATCAGGGAAGCAAGCTACACCTTCTTTTGGCAAGGAAAGTCTTCAGATGAACCAAGGCAGCATGGTGTTGGCTTCACTATCAAGAACACACTCGTCGCCTTCATTGAACCTCCATCATCAGGCACGGAGAGGATACTTGTTGACTCCGCCTGTCAACATCCTCTGGCCCAGCAAATATCATCAGCGTGTATGCTCCAACTCTCTGCTCCACCTTAGAGGAGAAAGACCAGTTCTACAAGGCACTGGATGAAACAATATCTAGAATCCTCAGCACTGAAAGACTTTACCTGCTCTGTGACTTCAATGCTAGAGTGGGAGCCGACCATGAATCCTGGCCTACCTGCCTAGGTCTTCACAGTAGGTGTAAGATCAATGAGAATGGTCAGCGTCTGCTGGAGATGCGCTGCTTACGTGGCCTCTGCGTGACAAACACTTTCTTCAAATGCAAGGAGATCCATCAGGTGTCTTGGAGGCACCCCCAGTCCCGCCACTGGCACCAGCCAGACCTCGTCATCACCAGGCATGCGGAACTTGGTAGTATCCTCCTCACCCGCAGTTACCACAGTGCCGACTGCGACAAGGACCATTCCCTTGTGGCCAGCAAGGTGTGAGTTGCACTGAAGAAGCTATATTACTTCAAGAAAAACGGCCGCCCACGTATCAACACTTGCTGTGCAAGCAACCCAGAGACACAGCAGTTTGTTAGGAACTTACAGGAGGCTCTCACCAAGGAGTCACCTATTGATGACACCATTGAATCCAAGTGGTCCCACCTCCGAGATGCTGTGTACAACGCAGCCATCACAGCCTACGGGAAGAAGGAGCGTAAGAGTGCCGATTGATACGAGGCCCACTGGGAGGAAATGGAGCCCGTGACTGAGGCGAAGAGGAAGGCCCTTCTGGCTTACACTGGAAGCACTCAGGAGAACCAGGAAAAATGCCCAGCAATCCGCCCGCCACTGCGGCAACACATATTGGCTAAACCTCTGCAGCAGCATACAGACAGCTGCCGATACTGTACACGCAAGGGGCATGTACGAAGGCATAAAGAAGGCGATAGGCTCCAAAACCACCAAGATTGCTCCACTCAAGTCTAGGACAGGCGAAGTCATCACAGATCAACTGAGGTGCCTGCGGCGTATTCTGCGCATCCAGTGGCAGGACAATGTACCTAACACAGAGGTCCTGGAATGTGCCGGCATGAGAAGCATGTCTGCCATACTTAGTGAGAAGCGCCTTCGTTGGATCGGCCACGTCAGGAGAATGGGCCCTGGCCGCATTCCCAGGGACATATTGTATGGCGAACTGGCAGAGGGCTCACGACTAATTGGACGTCCAAGACTGCGCTACAAAGATATCTGTACGAAAGACATGAAGTTGTCCGACATCAACATCGGCACGCGGGAGAGCCGTGCAGAAGATCGCTCCGCCTGGCATTTCGTTGTCAGACAGGGCGTACAGAAAGCCGAGGAAACCAGGAATAAAAACCTTGCCGCAAAGAGAGCCAAGAGGAAGGAAAAGCAACTTCAGCCTCAGCTGGCATCATCATCGTTCATCTGCAGAAAATGCAGCAGAGATTGCCATTCAAGAATTGGGCTTTATAACCATTTGCGAAGGTGCAGATAGATGGAATTTCATCAAACTGGAAGCCACACCATCGTCTCCTGAAGACGGAAGGATGCGATATATCCATCTCTTACTTAAGTTCTGGATATTTCTATGCAGGACATGCAGACCTATCAGTCACACACATTATCAAAGGATCCATCTTAAAAATGTAGACATCTGAAAGAGGAAGCAGGATATCATACCTGGCAAAATGTCAAAATCCACCCGCCATTAATAAAAGAAAACTCATGATACATTTCTTAATGTGCCTATAAATACTGAGCTATTTAACAACAGCAAAGAAACAGCTTCAGAAAGTAAGGCAGCAGATATGTTTAACCAGCCTTAATGTCAACAAGAAAAAGGAGCTCATTGGCTTCAGAGGCCACACAGGGATTCAGTCTGCAATGAGTACGGACGAGAAAACAATGAAACCACAGAGGCACAGATTTCAAATGACCTTACCTGAACTCTGAGAAAAAAATAAAAATAAAAATAAATTAATTAATAAATATGTATACTCTTGCTAAATATCTTATTGAATAGCTTATTCCACTTGTAAATACGCCACATAAAAATGCACAATGGGTTACAAATGCCATTTCATAAAAAGCAAAACATGGAAACACTCAAATGCACCTGTAACAAAGGCCAGCCAGTTTAAACAGTAGCCCTAATACATCTTACTCAGACTCAAAATATAATTGTTACTTTATTCTAAGTGCAGACTAGTAAATAACAGTATGAGCCCTTCCCTCAGGGTTAAAGAACTCAAGAGATCCAATTTGTTGGTGTATGCAAGTCATTATCTCCAAGTGGTCTGTCAGCAAACTTTTCAGGGGCAAGGCATTAGTTGCCAAAATGAAATTAGGTGAACAAGCAGAGATGGATAAAGGCCATCTACAGGAGCACAGAAAGGATTAAACCAACAGCAGGGCGGCTTTTTCAAGCCTACATGGCTCCCAGAGGAGCCCCCAACAGCCTATTGATGACTTTGTCACTTTGACCTTTCATGTGATGGAGGGCTTGTAGGATACTACACACATTTCAATGGCAGCACTAATGCCCGGCCAGTAGAATCCTATCCTGTGAAAAATACAGTGCTTACATGAGAGCCGAGGACCATAATTCAAGACCACGAGACCCACGACAACAGGAATACACAGAGTCCTTAATCAAACAAATGAATTAACAGCAGACTTTAGACTCCTGTGTGTGTTTGGCAACACTTGAGATGTAGCATATGGCTCAGACACATGGGATAATTGATTTAAGGAGAATGCGATTCTTCATCAGGGACATGAGAATTGATTATGATTTCCCCACCAGTGCACTGCAATCTCATAGATCATAATCGTTGAACCTCTGCAAATACTGGATAAGGATCCAATTCATAACTGAATGTTCTCAGTATTCAGTTCACAGTAATAAACCAAATCAAATCCTGCAGCCTCTAAGATTCAAGACGCTTATGTAACCTCATTTGGAAACTAATTGGTAGTGCAGCCCTCCAACAACTTTTGACTAAAGAATTCCTACATGTTTTTTTTTTTGTATTATGTCTTTTCTGCTTAATTGTTACTGGATTAAGAATTAGAGATAGAGAGACACCATTTAAGAGCAGTTTCAAGAAGAGAAAATATGCTAGAGCTGAGCATACTACAAAACATCATCTTGACTATATGAATTTCCCATATAGTGTTCCATTGCATTCCACCAGGAAACTTTGTGTTGCTTGCAAAACTTTTTCCTTCTTTCACAATTTTTATGTGTTCACACAAAGATACACTACTATATGGACAAAAGTTTTTGGACACCTGACCATTACACCAACAGGGACTTTAAGGGGACAGATTCTCTTCATCTGCAAGGCTTTCCACTAGATTTTGGAGTATTTTTGTGGAAATCCAGTAGAGAATTTGTGAGGTCAGGCACTGATGTTGGCCGAGAAGGCCTGGCTTGCAATCCAGTTCGTCCCAAAGGTATTTTGATGTGGTTGAGGTCAGGGCTCTGTGCGGGTCAGTCAAGTTCTTCCACACTAAACTCATCCAACCATGTCTTTACGGACCTTGCTTTGTGCTCTGGGACACAGTCATGCAGGAATAGAAAAGGGCCATCCCCCAATCTGTTCATGCTAAATTGGAAGCATTGTCTGAAATGTCTTGTTATGCTAATGCATTAAGATTTCCCTTCACATGAATTAAGGGGTCTAGCCTAACACCTGAAAAACAGCCCCATACCATTATACTTTCCTCCAACAAATTTTAAAGTTGGCACAATGCAGTCAAGGCAGGCAATGTTCTCCTGACATCCACCAAACCCTGACTAGCCCATCAGACAGCAAAAGAGAGAAGATCTGATTCATCATTCCACAGAACAGGTTTCCACTGCTCCAGAGTCCAGTGGTGGTGTGCTTTACACACTCCATCCGATACTTTGCATTGTACTTGGTGATGAGAGGCTTGCATGCAGCTGCTTGGCCACTGAAACCTATTCCATGAAGCTCCTGCCATGCAGTTTTTGTGCTTATATTAATGCCAGTAGAAGTTTGGAACTCTTTAGCCATGAAATCAACAGAGCATTGGCGACTCATCTACTGGGAAATTTCACAAACGGATTTATTGCAAAGTCGGCATCCTATCACACTACCATGTTTGAATTCTGCTCTCAGCTCTGATCCTTTTGTAATACATTTTTCACTGTAAATGCAGACTGCATTGGTTAGTTGCTTTATTTTATATAACTCTGGCAATGGTCCTGACTGAAACACCTGCATTTAATAATTAAGAGGTTTGTCTCAATATTTTCGTCCACATAGTTTACTTTGCATTCACTGACAAAAACATATAAATATAGTGTTTCTTCCTCCGCCATATTATTTACCAGAGGTCTTCAACCCTGCTCCTGGGGAACCACTGTCCTAAAAAGTTTATTTCCAACCTGCTTCAGCACACCTGCCTATGAATTTTCAAGCAATCTTGAGGAGCTTGATTAGCTGCTTCAGGTGAGTTTGATTAGGGTTGTAGCTAAACTCTGCAGGACAGTGGGTCCCCAGGTACAGGGTTGAAGTCCTCTGTTATTTATCATCAATCCTTTTGCATTCCCCCAAGAAACTGCAAACACAAATCTTTTGCAAGTGAACTCAAAGTTTCTCAGAGAATTGCAAAAGTTTTGCAAGTGAACAGAAAAGCCCTGAAATGTAACTTTTCCTCCCATCTCTTATTTTGCGGCCCGTGGATGGACTTTAAGCGGGCCGCAGCTGTCTTAAATAGTCTATATATTATATATGGCCCACCAAGCATAATTTAGAAAATAGGCCTATGCAGTTTCAAAATGTCAACACAAGATGGTAGCACTAAATTTTAGACCAGATGTAGCAGTAAAACGCGAGTGATAACAATTTGATAACTCATATGCGTTCTCATTTCTTTAGCGCACGCAAATTCCTAAACGCATCAAAAGCGGAAGAGCACGACTCGTTTGAAACGCGCTGCACGGACCGTTTTTAGCTCTGCCTAAAGACAGCACAGAGCGAGTTCAGAACAAATGCATTTACTTGCTGACTGATCTCGATCACAAGACCACTAAACAGCGCTGTGAGAAGCGTTTGAGTTTAGAGCAGAGGTTTCCATACAAACCACAGATGTCAAAGGCAGATGAAACAGCGCTGACATTCTCAACAACACTAACGCGGAAAATAGGAAAAACATTGTGCGACAACAATGCAGTAAGAATACTTTTCAATCCACAAATCACCAACATTTTGATTTACTGTAGTAACCGTAACTGTGGTATTGTGGCAGAAATGTTGCATATTTATACTTCTTATATAATTAATGTAGACATATAGGCCAATTTAATGTAACGTAAGGGCGTTATGAAATACAGGCCAAATTACAGACATTTTTGATGCAGGTTGTGCTTTCATGTGTTAATAGATTAAATACCATAAAGCCATTCTATGTTATAATTATTAAAGCTTTAAAAACAAGATATTTACAGATTTTTGTCCTCAACAAAACACAAGCTACTGCTACGGTCAACTCAACATCATACATACATACAGTACATAATATATATATACAGGGCCGCTTTGCACAGAAACGCCAGTGCGATCACTTACCTACATTTTTTCTTAATAACAGTGGAAACAACTTAAAATACGCCATCATTTTTGCTCATAAAAAACAATCTCATGTTGTTTCCACCAGCACGGCAATTTTTTTTTTTTCATCACCATAATTGATGGATGCCTAAAATACAAAAATAAGGAGAAGCCTAAAACAGGCCCTAAGCCCGGCCCGCATCTGAGCTATGACGTGAAAATTGACCTGAAGCCCGGCCCTAGGGGCATAAATAAGTCAGGGCTTTTGTTGTTGCTACTGAAATGTACTGTAAATGTTAAAACATCTTTAAAAGACACAATATTAAATTCATTGTGATATTGCTTAATTTTATATTGCCTTTCAATTCATTAAAAAATGAGCGACTTTACATTAGCAAATTCACAGATATCTTCAAGGAAGATCTGCATGCATCTAGGTTTGTGGTCGTACACAATCATTTAACTCCTTTGTTTTGGAAAAACGCATACAAATGTAAATAAAACTGCAATGAAGCTAAAATGTGTGCGGCCATTTTCATTATATGACTTAACCTTGACAAGAAAGGGTATATTCTGTGTACAAGTTCACCTCACACACCTCAACTCTTCAGATCATCTCTCCTGTATTTGCCTGACCATCTCAGCATTCGCTTTATGTCAGAGAGCCCACAAAGACAAATTCATCATCCTCTACCCAAAACCACATCGGCCCATCCTCTTCATACATCCCAAATACCCAAAACTGCTTTAGCTGTCAGCAAAATATTATATGAAATTTTCAAAGTGCCAGCATATCATAGAAAAGACAAAAAGTGCCCTTGAAAAGCCATCCTACTGTAAAAACTAGCGCAAAACACCTGTACCACGCAACGCTGCCTCCTTCCATCCTAGTTTTTGCTCTAGTTTAGGAAAACCAAATTGATAAATGAGCCCGAGGACAAGAAATCCTTTTAATCAGACATGTTTTATGAACCTGTGGCCCTTCTCTGTGCCTGTCCTTCATAAAACAAACACAAAGACAGACATACTGTACACTTTTACGTAAATATTTTCATTCCAATATACATGAATTATGAAAATTAATGAGTATGCACACTGGAAAGATACAGCAGTGTATTGAGTGCTTACGCCTCCAATCATAAATCCACTAATACATTCAAAGGTGGACCATTATATATTACCGTCCTCTGAGAAATGCACACAGGAGAAATTAATCGTTTCTCACTGCGGGTTTTTCCAGCGTCTATGGCTTTGAATTGCATGACTAGCCTTGCATTCATAAAGCAAAGCATATAAGGAAAGGAGTCCACAATGGTACAAATTAAATGGCACGATTTGAAGTTACATTAAAACTGAACATAAAGGTTTGTGAAGTGTGGAAGAACTGCTATTGAAGGGATTCCAACAGGTTTCTAACAATTTACACAGCGAACAGACGTGTCCTTGTCAAAAAAGGGCCATTAATTAACGACACTTGGTTGCCTCAAGATGTATTGGAAATAAAAAAGGAACATTTCACCACCCATATGACTAAGGCGAATATATCAATGTACACGATTATCTAAATGCCATATATAAATGTGGTAACATTTTAGGGACCATTTGTTGCTTATTAACATGCCTATATTATTAACAAATTGACTGTTAATTAGTACTTATAAAGCACGTCTGCATGACCATATTCTACATCTCTAATCCTACCAATATCTAAACTTAACAACTACCTTACTAACTATTAATAAGCAGCAAATTAGGAGTTTATGGAGGCAAAAGGCATAGTTAATGGTTCGTTAATAGCGAGAATTGGACCTTAAAATAAAATTAAGGGTGACCATAAATGTTTGTCATGACGACAATATTTGGACATTTTACCAATATTTGGTCAAATTTGGTAAATTGGTAAAAGTAGGTAGGTAACCTGTATGATTTATTAAAATATATTATATAATGATATAATTATATTATGTATATTCATGATTAATGAAACAGTCTTGATCTCACTCCACAATCCAACATGATCAAATGCATGTCAGCTAACCTTCCGTATGCACAATTATGCCTGTAAAATGAGAACAAGCTGACGAGAGTGACTTACACCGAGAATTTAAAGAAGTGTATATGTTACGATTCACAAGTAATGTGTGAAATGTGCGCTTTTCATTAGTGGACAAAATCCATTTGGCTAATCCACCATATCCATGCAAATGTGATGAATATGAGTGAATAACACATTTTTGACAAGCGTGTTTTCAGTGTCTGTTAATGAAAAGTGTTCTGCATTATCTACATCAAAGTGCTTTGAATTGTTTGGCCAGAGAAAAGCTATAACTGTGTAAACTGTGACACAGCGAAGACTTGGAACAGAACAAGTCATATGCAATAAGATTACAATGATAATGAGGGTCATTAAAGATAATCTTTTTATTTCTGACAGAGCACGGAGGGGTATTTTTGATGCATTATCTTTAATCTTTAGGTTCTTAGTCTTATGAATAATGTGCTCTACTGCTTTGAAACTACTGGCCTGAATTTCCCATTGCGGACCCATAAAGTTTGTCTGTCAAACTATGTATATAATCTCAACCCTCATAATCTTTGTGGAATAAATTCTACAAATATCTAATACAGGGCATGAAAGCTATGTTAAGTTATGGACATACTATAAATGTATGTATTGGTGTTTCTTTAGCTACAGGCACTTTTATGACAAAGGGATTGATTTTTAATTAAAAAAAACTGTTTTATTATTAATTATTCACATTACAAACTGTATTGTATTTGTATCTATATATCTATGTATTTTATTGCTATACACTATGAACTAGACTTGTGCAGGTATTCGGTAATGCGATATATCACGGTAATGAATATACACGATATTGTTATCGTGGGCACTTCTGTTCTATAGAGGGGATTCGAGAGGTACATGCAGAAAGCTATCTGTCCAAACTGTCAGTCTGGAGCGTTCCTTAGGCCGAATGACAACACAAGACTGAATAAAACCACACTGTGCTACAACAAGGACTTAGTGGGTGGAGTGGGGAAAAAACGAGCTTACACAATGTCGGAAAATACCAGATAATGAGCTTGTATCAAACCCCAACCAGTTTTACCCAGAGCACAAGAGGGTAGGATAAATTGTGATCACTTACACATTAGAGTATTTATTAAAACACATTAGAGGAAAGCTTATTCATTCATGAAACTGATTGTAATGAATGAGACATAAAAAAGCATCAACAGCTCAGAGAAAACATCATTAGTAAGTGCATTTATCATATACTTTCAGTTTGTAAGTTATAAGAATCAGAAGCATTGATTTTCATGAGAATAGCGATACTTGTTTTACATAGCAATAGGCATTATTCTAAATCATTAAGTGTTTTCTAAAGATGTAATGCACTACTATACCATTACTGCTGTCCAAGAAGTCATAACTAAACCATAACTGAGCAATAAATAAGTAAATAAATAAATAAAATATTAAAATGTGTACAGTATCTCACAGAAGTGAGTACACCCCTCACATTTTTGTAAATATTTTATTATATCTTTTCATGTGACAACACTGAATAAATTACACTTTGCTACAATGTAAAGTAGTGAGTGTACAGCTTGTATAACAGTGTGAATTTGCTGTCCCCTCAAAATAACTCAACACACAGCCATTAATGTCTAAACCACTGGCCACAAAAGTGAGTACACCCCTAAATGACCGAATACCGGCACAAGTCTAGTTGTGTGTTGAGTTATTTTGAGGGGACAGCAAATGTACACTGTTATACAAGCTGTACACTCACTACTTTACATTGTAGCAAAGTGTCATTTCTTTAGTGTTGTCACATGAAAATATATAATAAAATATTTACAAAAATGTGAGGGGTGTATCCACTTCTGTGAGATACTGTATGTCAAAGTTAGCATGTCATTTATTTATTTATGTATTTATGTATTCATTTATTTATTTATTCATTCATTCATTCATTTTCCCCACACACAAGCCTTCTGGAATGAAACATGTGAATGAATGTGTTTTAAATAAAAGTATAGGATTTATTTCAATTACATATTCAATCGACTGAAAGATGTACAATAAATACAAGTTAAACGCACAACTTAGACTTCTCTGTTCATAAATATTGATTCTTAAGGTATAACCATAAAAAGCTATATAATTCAAAAGGGTATGCACCCAGTATGCACCATTATATAAATATAATAAGGACACGACCATGATCAGCTCAACTATCTCTACCTGGGACCAAGGACATTCTCTACATAGTTTCCTGCATTTATGTACTGTAGATCCATATGAATAAATAGGAGACCACTAGTCTGAGCAGGCATACTTAACCCCTGCACTAAAAGTGAAGTCAAGCTGCATTTTCTTCTAAAGGTTAGATAGAAAATGGAAATTGTGATTTCACTGAGTTTATTCTCACCGAAGGTCTGCGTGACAGCAGGGGTGAGACACAGAGGTGACAGACAGGACCGCCACTGCAGCCAATTAGTGGTCTGGAATAAGAATGACCAGGGGATAAATAAAGAATGAACCAAAAATGAGTGTGGTGCACATGCTGTGAACTCAAGGTGAAACGGAGTAAGTAATTATGATGGAAACAGGAGTCACTTGGTTTGGGGGTGGGGGGGGGACGACGGTGTCTGGGGTTGAAATGTTCCCAGTAATGAGTCTGGCTACTGAGACGGGAAGAGATGAGGAACAATTCCCTCTGAAGCAGGTCTTTCCCCAACTGACAGAAATGGATGCAAACTCTGCTCAAAGGTGTCTGGGTTTAACAGGTCACAGGGTTGATTTCGGAAGCCCAAATTGGAGACAAAATCTCTATGTTTAACAACAGAGAAAGAAGCAGAATTGAAGTTAGCATGAAACAGGGGCTCTTAGGCTGAAGTTCAGGAATAATGCTTGCTTTCCAAATGTCAAGGGTCATTACGCAGTGGAGAAATGGCTATAAAAACAGCAACAGATACAGAAATGAAGTCATAGAAATACATGGAAGAGCATAAATAATAAATACATTAAAAGAGTGTTGATAATAATAATAATAATAATAATAATAATAATATCATATTTCTTATAAACCTGGCATTGTGTATTATGACTATTGTTGACTTTGACAAATTCTTCTCTAAGTCGCTTTGAAAAAGAGCATCTTATAAATGCACAAATTATAATAATAATAATTATTATTATTATACTTTTCAAACTCTTAACTAGTTTTAATTTGTCCACTAAAAATGTCCAACAGTGTATACATGACTGAAGATGTTTTTAAATTCTGTAATTAACAACTAATTCCCAGTCCCAACACATAATTTCCATTACATCACAAATAATGTATATTAATGAGTTGTTTGAAAGAAAGAAAGAAAGAAAGAAAGGTTTTATATATTTTTGACTCATTTGTCTCACTAAAGCTAATTTCACAGCTAACATTTTAATTATCTTAAATACACAATTAAACAATAATTCCTTAACTCCCTGTGTTATTCACATTATTATTATTATTAGTAGTAGTAGTAGTAGTAGTAATAGTAGTAGTATTACTATTATTATCTCAAGAATGTTGATCACTCACACAATTCTCTCCTTTGTAAACAAGTAGACTGATTTTAGAAAAACAATTATGTTGAGCAACATTTTTCAGAGCGCTGGATATAACACCACAAATGTGGGACTTCTGGAAAAAAAATGTATGAAAAAGTTATTTTGACAAAATAAATATATAAATTGTTTATTTTAAACTTTGTTTAGCTTATCATTGTTTGCAAAAGATCATAGTTCAAAAATTTGGAAAACAAAGTATATACCAAAAAAAAAAAAAAAAACCTTGAAAAGAAAGAAATGTTGGTTTGGGAAGGTATGAGAAAAAATCATTTTGTTTATTAATGTCATAATATAACAACAACAAAAAAACATTCAATCTCTGGGACATTAAAGTCCTTCAGTATGAATAAATCATTTAACCTCTGTTGTTCAACTATATGAACCGATCCCCAACAACAAGCTTTCAGCAAGCCATGTTGTGAAGTGCCATCAAGTCCTAAACGTTAGCATCTGGGTGCTTTTGATAATTGCATCAACCGAAGCATTCAGTCATTGTTCAATGGGTTGGGAGGGTAATCAAGAATTTGCCTCAGAGAAGTGCTAATCATTTAGTATGAGTCTTGTTGATGATAATACAACCGTCGAATAAAAATAAACAACCTTTCTATGAGTTGACTCCAAGTTCGTATCTGCCACTCTCCATTGCTTTTCAAATACAAATTAATCACTCTTGATCTCAAAAGTCTCAGACAGTCAAAACCACACAGCATTCTCATTAAATGTAGACTTTTGAAGGGTGTAGAACAAGCAGATAAAAAAATAAATAATAATAATAATAATAAACACTAAATGCAGACAAAACAGGCTAAGCTTTGTGGTGTAATCAAGACTCGTACTAGCTTTGAACTTTACAAATTAGCCAAGAGCTTGTCAAACTCATTAAAAAGTGACAGTTGGTCTGGAGTTCCAGATGGTAAACGATACAAACCATTAACACAAAGCCATCACAACAACATAACTCCTACACTTCAAATGAATCTCCCACAAAGTAAAAACACAAATATAGTCTACATACAGTCACATTCCAAAGCCGTGTCTGGAAGCGTCATTTAGTCCCTAAGGCACACTGATTGATCCGTAAAAACCGTATGAAAGTAGCACAGCTGCACGGAATTATCTATGTAATGGCATTTAATTGTGGGCAAGGATGTGGAGGATAGTTTTTGAGAACGACACATTAGCGGGCTGGAAGTGCTGAGAGCAACTGGCCATTTAATCAACAGCATCATGGTGATATGTAGTTATTCTGACCCCTGAATACATCTGTGCATAAATCACAATGAGAAAACAGCAGTTACCATGGTGAAGAGACGAGAGGGGACTTTATAGTACGTCCTGAGAGTACAGAAATACTACACAAAAGCAGACGTCTCTGGGCATTTATCTGTCCATATTCATCCCAACAGGCTACATGCCTGTTTCACTAAAGCTAGAAGGCTAGATTTCTGAATACGCATTCAACGCCTGTCAATTTACACTACAAAAATACAAAGTCAAAAGATGGAGAGGCTATTTCTTTGTGTTCTGGATTTATCCAACACAACTGCCTACTATGTAACCAGCCTCAAAAGCATATTCAATACGGTGTCCTCTGTATACAGTTGCAATAATTCAAGGACAATATACATTTCCATAAAAGGGTCGTGCCACTAGACTTCAATCTGAGTTTTGATTGCTTCCACATAGCGAGCTAAAAGAAACAGGGGTTGTAATAAATGTCTGAAGAGTGATTTTTTTTTTTTTTTCATTAACAGCTCTGAGATATTCACCACACCTTATAGCTCCTTTGAAATGCAAATATGAGCTCAATTACATCAAAACAACTTTCTGCAGTTTTTCGTCCTAAACTGTCTATGCACATATTGCGGTTGCCGACGTTATTTACGGAAATTGAATTGTACCGTTCTAATTCTGCACAATAGCGTAAACATGATCTGTAGAGATATGATTAATTAGCATTTATATTCAACACAAACAAAAAAATTTATGATTAGAAAACACAAACATGTTTTAAACAGAGATTGGCCATCCCTGGGGAAATAGCAGCAAGCATTAGTTTAATGAATACAGCCTTGTGGATTAAACTGAATAACCTTGCTGTCTATTAAAATACTTGGTATGTACAGTATACAGGTAATATGGGTAATTTTAATATGTATTAAATAAAATTGTTATATTTATTGTACTTAAAGCATGAGTTAAAGGGTATGCTGAGAAAACGTTGTTCCAGTTGACCAGAAAATGGATCCTACTTACAGGTTTCCCAGTGTCACCTGTTTGAGGACTTAACTCATTATATATATAAAAAAATCAATAAAAACCAATTTATTATAAAGAAAAAAAAACACTAGAAAGACTGCAGCTATCTCACTTCAGCAGAAACATCACATGAGAAACAAGGGTTCAACGGTGTCATGTACACATCAATATAAATACTGTATGAGCTGAAAGACCTGAATTCTGTCATCATTTATTCACTCTCATGACATATTTCTGTAGATATAGAAGGAAAAAAAAGAAATCTTGTGTCAGGACAAGACTATGCTGGTTGATTTTTTGCATGCTGTTACAAAGAATGGAGACTGTACTGTTCAAACTTCAAAAATGAAGAAGGAAGAAGGCATAATAGCAATCAACTTAATATGTATATAAAAAAATAGTGAATAATTCAGGTTTATGATGATTCACTGAAAAGATTCAACACAAAAGAACAGTTCACGAATCAGATATTGCTACATCTTCCATGAACTCACAGAAATGCACCAAGGGCAGGGCAAAGATCAAAATTTTCAGTGAATAACAACAAAGCTTCTTTCAAGGAAAGTCCTTTAACTCTGTTACCATATTTGCGAAGCCTCCAGGCATAAAAGACTGGAACAATTCCCTATCTACATGAAATACCAAATCTCAAAATGTACATGCCAAACTCACATTTAAATAACATTTTAAACTCAACAACAAAATCTGACAGGAACTGTCCCATGAATGTTGCTTCTTGTGCACAAATTGCACTAAAAAAAAAAACATCTGTTTTAGGTTGGTCCAGCCAATGTGCTTATGCCATCCAAAGCGCACGTCACAGGTCATTAACTGTTTCTATGGGAACCTGAGCATCTAACGACAGCTGCAGTTATGCAATGACTTTATCCACTGGCAATTTGCTCTTTAAGATGAAGGGAATACTTCGCATTGCACTTTCTCCCATTCATAGTAATAAGTTAACCGTCTAGGAGTGTATACAATTTTTGATAACTTCATTTTCAAAAGTCACATAACACTATAATATGACTTCAGAAGGCTTGGGATACAGTCCTTGAGTCCATTTAAGACCCTTTTAAAGTGCTTTGCATCCTTTTTGCAGCTTAAAATCTCCAGTCTCCATTGTAATTACATTGAAAAAAGGGACCAGCAAAGTCTTCCAGCAAATTCCTCCATGGAAGAAAGGAAGGAACAAATCGAGGGCAAGTAAATGATGACAGAATTGTCATTTTTGGGTGAACTAATCCTTTAAGAATGGGTCTTATGGATCCTTTGGATTTAAACAATGTCTCCACAAGGGAACTCAAAGATAAGGAAAGGCCGGTGTACCGTGCAAAAATAACAATCATATGCAAATGTGCCAATATGTGAAGAAGGCGACGAGAAGTCAAGCAATCGTTCATGTAAATGCAAGTCGTTGGAGTTTATCGAATCAAAGTATATGATAGCTGAGTTCTCAAACACAGATGCTCACATTTCCATAACAGTCGACTTTAAAACCGGTAAAGGTAACAAAACACAGTTCGGAATCTTCAAGCATGGCAGGTTATTTTGAGTGATTGGCGAGAGGTTGTCAGTGCGTCACGCTACGATGAACAGATGGCACTGTACTGTTTCAGTGCTAGTTTCAGAACAAACGTGCAGTTAGGAAGACTATGGAGGCATCAACTATTGTCGGAGAAAAAGTGAAAGGAATTTGTCAAGCACTTGTCAACGGCTTTTCCTCCAGGTTCTTCCATCCCTAATGAGACAGTTGGTGGCAAAAGGTGAAAGCGGTGCTGCTTGGACACATGGGATGAGTATATATCCAATGTACTGTGTCAGCTGAAACTCACTTTGAAATCCGTTTCCATTTGTCCATTTATTCCCGTCTGTCTTTCTTTGGAAGTATGAGAATTAGACGGCAAATCAATCTGGCTTCAAGTGAAAAATTGTGATTATCCGTCATGTCAAGGACGCTTGCATTTGTCTGTATTTTGTCCAATTTTCTGATGAATGAAGCTATTTTTAAAAGGTCAGTGCCGAAGTCTGTGGGACATTTTGAAAACATAAAAGAAAGCAGGACTATGAAAAACAAGTTTCATGCAGGTTAAGCAAAGACTATAAACCGTAGAGACTCGAGAGCTCCTAAAACTCTCCTTCGTTAAGGTCTGAGCTTCGATTGATCAGGATTCTAAGAGCGCCGGTCAAACAGGTTTGACAAAAACTCCAGCCACCTGTAGCTTGTGTCCCGTCGTCTTTTCTCTACGTTAACCTTAACTGTTTTTAGATTGTTTACTGCCTCGTGGATGTCAACATAATGCCAGTCGTTGCTTGCAGCCTCAGTAAACAGTTTACAGCACAACATTCCCACAAATTACCCTTGTTATTACCGTGCACGGCGCTTTGAAGGTAATATTTGCCAGCTCAGCTTTTAGACGTGAATTATGGGGCCTTTTAAAACCCCTGCCAGCTTGAATGTTAGATTTATGGTTAAATTAAAAAGCCTAAATTATTTTAGACAACAGCGGACAAGGTTTTTTTTTTTTCGTAAATGTATGGGCACACGCCTTCAGGCGTGCTCTGATTCATCTTGTTGGTGCAAACATGGGGGCCAATACTCAAGGGCATCCTACATAAAGATGATCTCGATTGACCTCCGGCCTCTGATTAAGCAGACTAAATTATTTTAGACAAGAGCGGACAAGGTTTTTTTTTTTTTCGTAAATGTTTGGCACACGCCTTCAGGCGTGCTCTGATTCATCTTGTTGGTGCAAACATGGGGGCCAATACTCAAGGGCATCCTACATAAAGATGATCTCGATTGACCTCCGGCCTCTGATTAAGCAGACAAAGGTGAGATGCTAACAACAGACGTGCATTTAAAGCCACGCATATCTGCCTTTTGAATAATGGACAGCTGACACCGGAAACGACCGGTTGTCTTTTTACAAAATATAGCGGGTCATGAGGTGAGCGGTGTTTTCTTTTATTTATTAGTGATGTACTATCCTGATTATGCATTTTTCAGCAAAACATAACTGTTTTGCAAACAGTTCAAAATATACAGCATTCTATACAGTATGATGTGCCTGCAGATATTTTTTTGACCTCGTCTTATTTATTTATTCAACAATAGATATTTTATGTGTTTATGTGCGGCTCTTTTTTTTATAAGTCGTCTGTATGGCAAAGCTAAACACCAAAGCCTCTGGAAACTCTGTAACAAGTCAAAAGAACTCTCATAAAAGCTATAGAGAAGTAGTTCATGAGAAAGACTACCTCTGTAAGAACATTTCCAAAACACAAGTTCCTTGATAACATCATTCCTAAGTTTAAAATGTGTCATACCACAACAAACCTTCCAGGGCATTGAAGAAAAAGCACTATTTCATCGAGGAGAATATCATGTTTGATCAGAAAAGCTGAGAAAAACCCTCAATTTACTGCCAAAGATTTGCAAGATGACCTGATGAAAGGAGGAAAAACATTTCAATGCAGAGTACAAGAAAAACACGAAATAAGAATGGCCTTCATCTCAGGACACCTCGCCAAATGCCACTCTTTACCAAGAAGAACATAAAAGGCCAGTTTGAATATGCCAAACTGAATTTGGATAGACCTGTAAAGTTCTTGAAGAAGGTTTTATGGGGAGATGTGACCAAGCTGTTTTTTTTTTGTTTTTTTTTGGACCCATGGATCAGCAGTAAAAAAGATGCAAAAAAGGCAAAGCATATGAGCAGAAGAACACCATACATCTCTATGGTCAAACAAGGAGGTGGAGCAGTCTTGTTATGGGAGTGTTTTACTGCTGCAGGAAGACTGTATGAAGAACATCATGGATTCCTTGAAACATCTGGGGCCAGTTGTTCAAAAGTAATCTGATCGGATTTTGGCCATCGGATTGGATCAAATCTTGAAAATGGGTTGTTCAAAAGAAAAAAAAAAGGGATTCTGAATTCAGATTAGATCACAAAATCCAATATTAATTTTGATATGGATTAAATCCTCAGTTTGTGTTGTTCAAAACCTTTTTGTAAGATTGGGATACTTTTGTTCCAAAAAAACAACAACAAAAAAAGAAGATTATTCTGATCCCAGAAGGGTGGATTTCAAGAACAGGATGTAATAAAACTTTAAAACTGGTCCAAAAAAAAATACAACATTTGTAACGTAATATATCCCCGGATCCCCAAACAGCTGTCAAGATCAAACAAAAATATTATATTTATTTTTATTTTATTTGTTGTAAACCACATTGGCACAATCATCAGAGATGGACCAGTCAGAAGTAGCTATCTGTGTAAATTAAATGCAAAACTAGAATGCAAAACATTGCTCCCCCCCCCCTATCCGCCCGCCACCCTTATATTTGATCATCACATTACAATGTGTTACACAGAAAATGCACTACTAATCCAGATTTGGAAATCTGAAAAAGTGTGTATCGGAATCAGGGTGATCAAATCCAATTTTGCTTTGAAAAACCGGAACAAAATTAAGATGGGTTACCTGATCTTGGAAAGAAAAACATGGGGTTTCCAAATCCAGATTATTCTGATCCAGATTAAACTTTTTGAACAACTGGCCCCAGGTAATTTGGCGATGACTGTGATGCCTTTGGTGCAAAAGCTGAAGATTTATGATCACTGCAGGGCAATCATTCCAAACTAGAGCCCGACCAATATATCGTTTTGCCAATATTATCGGCCGATATGAGCCTGATATATATCGGTATCGGCGAATATGCCGCCGATATGAACTACACATTACATAATTCTTAGTTTTGCATGATGATATGATGAATGGATGGTTCAGAACTCATGCTTATCACATCGGTGTAGCGTCTGGACCAATCAAACACACAATATATATTTTGTTAGCTATATTTAACAAATACTCTGTAACACCCCTCAGTTAACAAGCCATATGAGGACCTATGGACCCTTCCCCCGAAATGCG
>NW_015639085.1:218943-227831 GCF_001515625.1 Sinocyclocheilus rhinocerous
TATATTCTGTTTATGTAGGCTATATACTGTATTCTATTTACAGTGCCAGTCAAAAGTTTGGACACACGAATGGGAAGTGTGTCCAAACTTTTGACTATACTGTACTATAATATAGCCTACACAAAGAATATAGGTCGATATATCGGTATCGGCCTTTTTTTACTCCCTAATATCGGTATCGGCCCCCAAAAACCCATATCGGTCGGGCTCTCTTCTAAACTATACACTCAAATCTACTGAAGATTGGTTCAGGGATCTGTTCAGTTTTAAATATCATTCAAATTCTTTAGTGGGATTTGAAAACAGCTGTGGCAACTTGAAAACCAAAGATTATCAGTGATTTGAAAGCTTTTAGGAAGGGACTAATATTCCAGGACATAGGTCTACAGCTGAGATACTGTATAGCTGTAAGCTTTGAATATAAATTAAAAGTGTATCTTAAGCTTAAAGCCTGAGAAAAACAAAGTAAACCGAGCAGGTTTTGGTCCATAAGCGAGAAGTTTATTTGATTGCATCTGAACAAAAGCAAAGCACAGTCCAGCCAGAGGGTGAACGCCCAGCGGCCTAACATAATCTCTGCCCTAAAATCTGCCGTCCCCTCTGCACCCAACGCCCGAGCAACACGATGCTCTACATAGAATTAGCCCCGTTCCAATCTAATGGATAACACGTCTATTCAATGTAGGATGCAAAACGCAACGCGGCATAAAAAGATAAAATTCCCCCGGCTTTCTGCATCCAATTTGAATGTTCCTTTTTTCCTGTCCTCTTCTTCTGATGCATCTTATAAAAAACGACTACATTTCAGAACAGTTGTTTCCCGAGGCCTCTAAACAATAGCCTCGCAGCAGCACGCTGGATAGATGCCACCACACATTCGATGCAGGACACATAATCTGCTCGTGGTGATAGCAGAACATTCTGGACCGTAGGGAAGCTGTTCATCCACGGCAGCAGACAGTCATCTGACAAATACAGCAGACAGTGATGATGGCTTTTATATGAAGTGAAGTAAACAAGCGAGAGCCCCGCAGGAGATTGCCGTGAGCTCTTTCTGATGACACATGTAAACAGAATATTTATCGATGATCTGAGAAACAGTGATTGTAGCTGCAGAAAAACATGGAAATAGAGGCTATTTTCATGTCATGCTGTCCTTTGACCTTAATTGAATGGCTTTAGATGGTAGAGCTTTATGTAAAATGACATCACAGAATAAACTTAACATGTGCACAAATTGACAGGCATGTTATTGCTTAGAATATAACCATATTAGTATTAAAAGTCATCTAATTAAGCAATAAGCAAAAACAAGGGCTATGTGTGTGTGTGTGTGTGCGTGTGTGTGTGTGTATATATATATATATATATATATATATATACACACACATACATACAGGGCTGTGTTTTTATTTTTTTTATTTTTTGCATATTTGTCACACTTGAATGATTCAGATCATCAAACTAATTTTAATATTACACAAAGATAACCCGAGTAAATACAAAATGCAGTTTTGAAATAATTATTTCATTTATTAAGGGAAAGAAGCTGTCCAAACCTGCCTGGCACTGCGTGAAAAAGTAATTGCCCCCTAAATCTAATAACTGGTTGTGCCACCCTTTGCAGCAACAACTGCAATCAAGCGTTTGCGATAACTGGCAATGAGTCTTTCATATCGCTGTGGAGGAATTTTGGCCCACTCTTCTTTGCAGAATTGTTTTAATTCAGCCACATTGGAGGGTTTTCAAGCATGAATGGACTGTTTAAGGTCATGCCACAGCATCTCAATCGGATTTAAGTCTGGACTTTGACTTGGCCACTCCAAAACCTTAATTAAATTTTTTCTTGAGCCATTCAGAGGTGGATTTGCTGGTCTGTTTGGGATCATTGTCCTGCTGCATAACCCAAGTGCGCTTGAGCTTGAGGTCACAAACTGATGGCCGGACATTCTTCTTCAGGATTTTCTGATAGAGTGCAGATTTCAAGGTTCCATCAGTTATGGCAAGTCGTCCAGGTCCTGAAGCTGCAAAGCAGCCCCAGACCATCACACTACCACCACCAGGTTTGACTGTGGGTATGATGTTCTTTTTATGAAATGCTGTGTTGTTTTTACGCCAGATGTAACGGGACACACACCTTCCAAAAAGTTCAACTTTTGTCTCATCAGTCCACAGAATATTTGCCCAAAAGTCTTGGGGATAAACAAGATATTTCTTGGCAAATGTGAGACAAGCCTTTGTGTTCTTTTTGGTCAGCAATGGCTTTTCCCTTGGAACTCTCCCATGGATGTCGTTTTTGCCCAGTCTCTTTCTTATCAAGTTATTTTTTGGCAAATGTGAGACGAGCCTTTGTCTTCTTTTTGGTCAGCAGTGGCTTTTGCCTTGGAACTCTCCCATGGATGCCGTTTTTGCCCAGTCTCTTTCTTATTGTTGAATCATGAACACCGACCTTAATTGGGGCAAGTGAGGCCTGCAGTTTAGATGTTGCTCTGGGTTCTTTTATGACCTCCTGCATGAGTCGTCATTCCGCTCATGGAGTAATTTTGGTAGGCCGGCCACTCCTGGGAAGGTTCACCACTGTTACAAGTTTTCTCCAATTTGAGGATAATGGCTCTGACCGTGGTTCGCTTGAGTCCCAAAGCCTTAGAAATGGCTTTATAACCCTTTCCAGGCTGATACACGTCAACTATTTTGTTTCTCATCTGTTCTTGAATTTCTTTAGATCGCGGCATGATGTGTTGCTCTTTAAGCATGCTTCACTTTGTCAGACAGGTTCTTTTAAAGTGATTTCTTGATTCAACAGGTCTGGCAGTATCAGGCCTGCGTGTGGCTAGTAAAATTTAACTCGGCTTTCTAAAATAATGTGGTTAATCACAGTTCTTTCATGATTTAAGAGGAGGGGCAAATAATTTTTCACGTAGGGCCAGGTAGGTTTGGACAGCTTTTTTCCCTTAATAAATGAAATTATCATTTAAAAACTGCATTTTGTATTTACTTGCATTATCTTTGCGTAATATTAAAATTGGTTTGATGATCTGAATCTTTTAAGTGTGACAAATAAGTCAGTGTACAAAATCAACAAAACATTTTCAGCAATGCAGTACTATCCTGAATAGACAAAAGGCAGTCCCATCAAAAAGACCAAAATGTTCTCACACATTATTTTTGAATAGTTTAGCATGAAAATGAATGCATATTGGAAAAAGTTACACAAGTTACACCCTTGAAAGTTAGACAAATTAACATAAGAAGAATATATTTGTATAAGTGCAAAAACTCCTCTGCTTATAACAGACAGTCAGAGGCAAATATGTAATTTACCATAAGCTTCTATATAGGTGATGCTTCATATAATTTTAAATTATTGTTGTTGATTATGACTGAATTAATCAAGTTTTTGATTATGTTCTATACGTAATAATAAAAAGAAAAAAGAAAAGTAGGCATTCGCAGTTCAGGTTTTATTAAATGTTAAATAAACTAGGAATAATAAAGTCATAAAATAGCACACACACACACACTATACATATATATATATAGAGAGAGAGAGAGAGAGAGAGAGAGAGATCAATTTTATTGTTTAATTATTAATAAATTATTTAAAATTAGAAAATGTTGTTAGTAGGCTATATATATAAGACTGTTACAGTCTAACGCTTTAACAGTAAAATTATGGGTAATAATAGATTATGACAGACAGGGTTGTAAAAAGTCCGTCATAATCTATTATTACCCATAATTTTACTTTTCATATTTTAATTATAATGACACATTTAATTGCTTGTATTTTTGTTCACATTTTCATTTTTAATAATGAACCTACAGGACAAGCATATAGGCTTATTTATTTATTTATAAATGATATGATAACAGATGAACAGAGACTGTGCATCACTTTTCATGTTCAACACCAGACCCCGCAGTGAGTTTTGGCGCTCTTTAATGTGGCGTGATAGATCGCTGTAGACACCTCAGATCAAGTGAAGTGGCAGCACAAAGTGGTTTCGCTTTACTAGTGGGCAGAGCCGATCCTCCCTATATGCAAAATACACAAGCTGCGTAGGGCCCACGAAACACCAGGGGGCCCCCTTGCTCTCTAAGATGATTTAATTTTAGTTTCGTTTTTGAATTTGGCCAGCGATTATGAAAACATGAATGATTATTTATTTTAATGTGGTGCGCTGTCGCCCTTTCTACGTAAAAATCAGTCAAATCATGTAATGTGAATGTCGTACAGTCTTGCTCGAGACTAAAACAACGAGTTGAAAGCGTACCGAGCCGCGGAAGAGACACTGTTTCTCAAGCGCTTTACGCAAGCGTGATTCGAGATGGAGTAAAACACGGACAAATGTGTTTCATTCATTCGTTCATAACTACGTAGGGCCCCCAGAAGTCTAGGATCGGCTCTGCTAGTGGGTACCTGCCTGTGCGTAATCAAACGCATGCATAAAGACTCATGACAAACTGGAGCGCACTCGCCGCCAACTGGAAAGGGGTGGGAATTACAGTTATAACTCGAGACTAAAACAACGAGTTGAAAGCGTACCGAGCCGCGGAAGAGACACTGTTTCTCAAACTACGTAGGGCCCCCAGAAGTCTAGGATCGGCTCTGCTAGTGGGTACCTGCCTGTGCGTAATCAAACGCATAGCAAAAGACTCATGACAAACTGGAGCGCACTCGCCGCCAACTGGAAAGGGGTGGGAATTACAGTTATAAATTACAATAGATCACCCTCAGTGTAATCTGTTAAAGTGACGGACGGCCTTAAGATTTTTTTCGTCACTGCTAAAAAAATTCCGGAAATGACAGAAAATTTTCGGTTAACGCGACCTCTGATATATATATATATATATATATATATATATATATTAGGCCTGTCATCGTTAACGCATGCAATTAATCATTAGTTAGGAAAAAATAATGCGATAAAAATATTAACGCACCGCCGCAGACCTGTACGATTAGATTAAACAGAATATATAGTGTAAAAAAATGTGCAAAGAATAAAAGAAGAACAGAACAGTCTTGCTTGTCTAATTGGAGTGCTGTATCCACCTCCACACAGATGTCGTGTATCTTACAGTGCTTGAAGCTCTCAAAGGACAGAAGAAACATTGTGCTGGAGACTTGAGTGCACATGTTCATCCTTCCTACACCAAACACAGCCCACCACTTCATCAACATGCAGGTCTTCATCTCATCAACTTACATCAAGGCATGTGAAGAAATGAGAACACGCGAGTCCCCACTTTCCCATCAAGCCGATTTTCACACGGGCCGAACGCCTGACCCACCGCTCTCAATCCTCTCCGCGCTGAGGAGACCCACACCTGGATTAATGCTGTTCAGACCCAGAATGTTAATTTTCATACTTAAATGAGAACGACTAATGGAGATTGAAGTGAACTTCAGCATTGTCTTAGCAGATGGAGAATCGTATTTACCAGAGAACGATTCTCTTGACGCGCTGATTCGGATTTAATTGAGATTAGCTGTGTGCAATTATTTTCTATCAAACAATTTAGCTAAATTAATTTCATAGTGGAAAAGGAACGTGCTTTGGCAAATTCCGATATAAAAAAATTAATAAACGCAATTTAAACAAAGCACAGAGATGAAAAAGTGAGGTTTAGTATTAATTAACCATCCGATGTGAGGTCAAACCAACCTTTCTTGTTCTACAAGGATGATTGCAACTGGCAGAAAATGCGAAAATTGGTTCGGAAGGAAGAGAAAACTCCTCGGAGAGTAATTAATGATTTTCGTGATCCTGCCTTGAAGGTGGAACTTTCTAAATTGCATCTCTAATCAGTATAAGCACTGTTTGTGTCAGCAATAACTGCCATCAAATTAGCAGTTCTATCATCATTAGAGTTATTTCCCATGATGTCTGTGACACTGATAGAGATCAAGGCCAAAAGGCTATTTTAACCGCACTGTGTCCTTGTAGATGATCTTTTTTAATCAGTCTGGCTTTAAAAAGATGGAATAAGTGAGTAAAGGTGCAAAAAAAAGGAGAAAAATAAGCAAGTGACATTTAAATGAATCATTTGAACAAACGTGTTTAGCTACTAAAGCTACTGCAAGAGACTAAAAAGTGTGAAAGTCACTGCTACAAGTGTTTGTTATGGTTGCCAGAGTTCACCCTCTACGTATTTCATATCATTTCTTGTTTTGTTTTGTTTGTTTCTACATGACTACATGAAAATGTTGCTCACAAAGATTTTTCAAATTAGTTTTTATGCACACTACTGCTCAAAGATTTGGGCTTGGCACGTTTTTTTTTAATTATTTTTTTTAAATGACCACAATGACTGCATTTATTTATGCATTAAATTCTATTGCATTTTAATATATTTTAAAATGTAATTTATTCCTGTGATGCAAAGCTAAATTTTCAGTGTCACATGATCCTTCAGACATCATTTTAATATGCTGATTTGCTGCTCAAAAAACAATTCTTATTATTATCAAAGTTAAAACAGTTGTACTTAATTTAATTTTATTTAATTTTATTTTGAATGAAAGTTCAAAAGAAAAACATTTATTTGAAATAGGAATGTTTTGTAAGAAAGAAAGAAAGATTAGTGTATGTGTATTTTTTATGTGTATTTTTTCTAGGAACAAATAATATAAAAAATGATGCCAAAGTTATCTTTTCAAGAATGTCTTTTTTTTTTAATAAGGCATGTTTCTTTGTCATTCATTCATTCATAAATAAATACATTGTATATATTTCAAGTGTGACCACAATGACTGCATTTATTTATGCATTAAATTCTATTGCATTTTAATATATTTTAAAATGTAATTTATTCCTGTGATGCAAAGCTGAATTTTCAGTGTCACATGATCCTTCAGACATAATTTTAATATGCTGATTTGCTGCTCAAAAAACAATTCTTATTATTATCAAAGTTAAAACAGTTGTGCTTAATTTAATTTTATTTAATTTTATTTTGAATGAAAGTTCAAAAGAAAAACATTTATTTGAAATAGGAATGTTTTGTAAGAAAGAAAGAAAGATTAGTGTATGTGTATTTTTTATGTGTATTTTTTCTAGGAAAAAATAATATAAAAAATGATGCCAAAGTTATCTTTTCAAGAATGTCTTTTTTTTTAATAAGGCATGTTTCTTTGTCATTCATTCATTCATAAATAAATACATTGTATATATTTCAAGTGTTAGCAGGTTTCAATTAGAGCGGGCAAGTGTGAACCGATGTTAATCTTGAACTGTTCTTTCTTTCCGATATTACTATCCTCTGTTGTGCCGTGACTTGTGTAGGTGATGTTCGATGAGCATGTGGACGAAAAGGCAACCTCAAAGCAAGCAAACCGCTCAAAGGTAAAAGCGACCTTTCCTCGACCTTCCAGAGGCTGATGATCTGTGTATCTGCAGACACAGCAGACCTTTTGTACCGCACTTTGTGCTGGGCTCAACGCTGCCCTTGAGGAACTTCACAAGCACAACTTGTTTTGTGTCCGATTTTTCAGCAGCAATTGCTTTAATTGACAGAATAAGCTGAGAAAATAATGTAGGGGTTATGAGAAAACGCAGTGAAAAGAGATCTAGGAAAACATAAATTCACAACAGCCTTAACAACACAGGAGCAAAACATACTCTGCTAAAATGCCAACGAAAAGTAATTTAGGTTGGAAACTAAGTGAGCTGTATGACCTTGGAGCTTCAGTAAGTTGCCCCTCTCTTGCAAACTCCATATCACTTGATTTGAAAAAAGAAGAAATGTGCTCTAGCTCATACTGGAGTCTTTCAGTGGTGCCAATTATCCAATAACCCTAAAGCAAACTCAAAGATTCAGTCCAGAAAACCACAGCCTGAAACAGGACTCTTAAATACAGTGTGGAAACGTGCAGAGTGCATTCTCAGGTGCTTTAAAGTTGTAATTCGCTGCAGAATGAGCCGTGCTGATTATCTGCTTCAAGACCTGTGGACAAAACGTACCTTCTGTGCTTTCATGTAAAGGCCCCTGGGAGCCACGGAAGGTCTCGAGATCTACTACTAAGGTCTACTTTTGTACTTGTTTCATAAAGCTGCCATTGTAAAGAAAGAGGAATCTATCTTCAGACTGTAAGGGGATTTGGGGAGTCTTAAATGGTGAACACAATAATGACTACAGCCACTGGAAGAGAGCTGAGGGAATTCATGGAGCGGCTAAAAGGAACGATTCCATGTGGCTAGAAACAGGGTGAAGAGGTCAGGGAAGATACGCGAAAACTAGCCTTTCATTTTAAGGAGACGATTTGTTTTGTTTTTTCAAAATATCTCTTTCATGTTCCGAAGAAGAAACAAGTAGAAAGTTTGGAATGGCATGAAGGTGAGTAAATGATGACAGAAAAAAACTTTACAGAACATGACAACAATCAAACCAAGTACATTAGAAAGCACTATTTTACGGTGTCGATTTTTACAGCAAGAAAATATTTTTTCAGGGAGAAAAAAAAAAGCATAAAAGTCCATCACTAAATTAACCATCAGTGAGCCTAAAGTAGATGAAAATTAGAAATTGGAGCAAATTAGATCATGTCAATCTATATGAACTAGCTACCAATTTACCAGAAGTGTGCTGCAATAAAACTGTGAAAATGGTCTGACCAAGTAAAAAGTAATAACATATTTTCCTTGTATCTTAATTTTAATCATTATTTCTCATCTTAATCCTTTTTTTGTCAAATGAATGAATGAATGAATGAATAAATAAATAAATAAATAATAATACTAGTACAGTACAGTGATACTATAATAATACAGGAAAAAAACACTGATATTTCATAATTATTTGATGATGTATGTCAAAATACTTTTATCTAGATGATAGATAGATAGATAGATAGATAGATAGATAGATATTAGCTGCATGCAACT
>NW_015639085.1:227997-241831 GCF_001515625.1 Sinocyclocheilus rhinocerous
GATAGATAGATAGATAGATAGATAGATAGATAGATGTTAGCTGCATGCAACTGTAAAAAAAAAAATAGCAAATTTTGAGGGTTTTTTTTACTATTAAGCAGTTTTGTTAAAATATTATGTGTATATGATATAATAGTGAAAGACTATTATAAATCACTTGTTTTGTTTTTTTGACAAAAAAATTAAAGTTCATAACAGAAGTGTATTAAACTATTTTTTTCAAGATAAAGTTTTTTTATTCTTTTTGTTAATATTGTTTCAAATTGAAAATGTTTGAAAAAGTGTTTGTATTTGGATGCTTTGTGTTGAACTAATAAGTAAATTAATAATAAATAATAATAATTTTTATTATTTATTAATTCATAATAGTGAAAGATTATTGTAAATAACTTGCAGTAAATATTTTTGACAATAATTATATCATTTTAATGCTTTTTCTTCATTATATCACAGCAGTTGTATTAACCTGACATTTGTGAATTTGTGAAGAAAAAAAAAAAGAATTTTTATTTTATTTTAAAACACAAAAAGTTCTTAAAAGAAGAAGTGTATGAAAATAAAGCAATTAACATTCACTCAATGACCCCTGCAAGGGGACCAGCAAGACTTCCTTGGTCAACTTGCATCACTAGAAAGAGCATTCCTCCAGCTCTCAGTAGGGAAAAAGACATGTAGCATTGCAATAAGAATGACATTGTTTCACATTTCACATGAAATCAAGCTTCTGTTGCTAGTGTAGAAGATGGTCCTTAACTCTAATGGTCTTGTTCACATACCGTCTTCATCAAAAGGCAAGGTCTGTTTCCTTAGTTTATCAAAATTCTTCCTACAGGGTAAAAACTGGTGCAAAAAGGCCATGGGACTCAGAGTTTTAAGCAACGCTGTTTAATGCATTGCAGGAAGTACTGAACTCCATGTTTAATCATTTAATTTTGAATAATGTATTTGCAGGTGAAGACAGCATGTCGAGTTATTACAATCTCTCAAATTAATAACCGAAAATATTGCGGCTCTCTGCCTGGAGGATATTCATATTGCGTTATAGTTGATGAAATTAATATTGTTTTTAATATTGTTTGTGTGCGTGCGTCTGTACGTCGGGCACCAGCGGGTTGTCATCACGCAGAGCATCCATCTCTTGTGCAAAATGAAAGCCGCCGCATACCCACAAGGCATCTCGACTGAGCAAATACAATAATTTAATTTAGCTTTCAATTACACACGCATTCCGACTTTCTTCTACCGTTTAATTAAACTGTTGTAAACCGCGGCGGCAAACAACCTTGACTATATCAAATTAGATCCATTACATACAGCAATATGATGATGAAAGAGAAGCGGCAAAGAAAGATATCGAACATCTTGAAAAGATACAAAAAAAGCAAATATCCATGAAATGATATTCATGACAGCAAAATGCAGTTTAATATAGTTCAATCTCTCCAATTGTGATCTAAATTGAAATATCTCACACTTCACAGATTGTACCGCCATATAAATGAAACCCTGCCCCACACTGCAGGACAATAACAAAGCTAATTTATCCAATTCAAAGGCAAACAAAACTCATGTTCGTTTATTGACTGCAGAAACATTGAGTGGCCAACTGCGGATCCAAATCGTGTAGACACCACAAAGCATTTAATGTAGGAGAACAAGCATCAATAATTAAAGTGCTGTTGTAAATTTTCACAGCATTTGATTGGGCATTACGATGAGTGAGTGGGAAAGGGGCTGCTGGGAGGCCAGGCTGGATTTTTGGCTCGGCGTCATATTTTCCCAGTGTGAGAGTAGTTACAACTCTCAACCACACTCTCTTTCCTCTGTAATTGTCTGTTGGCAAACCTCGTTTCCGTATCCTGCTATGCTTCCAGCCCTCAAAGCTCTCTCTCTCTCTCACACACACACACACACACACACCCCTCCCCAGCAGCCTGGAACAGGTTTAGGGATCAGAGACAATGACGGTGACAGGTGTTTTCATGCACAAAGCGTGTGTGACTGGGCGTCTCTTAGGCAATTAACGGGCGCAGGCCACATTTCCACAATACGGCCGAAAACGCGGCTAATCTCAGGGACGCAAAGGAAGCTCCTTTCTCATAGTGACAAACGCAACCTTGACATTTATAGCATTTTGCAACAGACATATCTACATGTTGGGCATTGAAACCGCCTTTTTAATTGGTAAATAATATGTTATCCTGTGTGTTTCTGTTATTTGGACTTAAGATGCAAAGAAAATATAAACTAAATAGCCAAAAAACAGAGCACAGATTTTAAAGTCACAGGATAGAGGAACAGTTCATTTACTCCTTACTTTCATCATTAACTTTTCTTTCTTCTGTGGAACTTTTAAGGAGAAATGTTGCAGCTCTTTCCTGTACAGCAAAAGAAAGTGAGGACAAACGCTGTTGAGATGCAAAAATGGTTACACTTTATTTTATGGCGTCCTTGTTACAGTGTAATTATACATGTACTGGGTAATATTAATTAACTACACGTATTTACTATATGGTTAGGGTTATGGATGGATGAGGGTTTGGTTTAGGGTTAGTTGCATGTAATTGTGCATAATGTATTGCTATTTTAACAATAAGTACATGCAAGGACAAGGACAACGTAAAATAAAGTGTTACCAAGAATAGTTTAACATTTTATTAAATATTAAACATGTTTAATGAAATACAGCTAATATATAGATTACCATTCATAAGTTTGGGGTCATTCGATTTTTCACTGCTAAATATTTTTATGCTCACCAAGGCTACATCGATTTGCTGCTCAAGAAAATGTATTACTATCAAAAAAAAAAAAAGGAAGAAGAAGAAGTACTGACCTCAACTTTAAAATGATTTAAAATGGTAAGTGTTATTGAAAATTGGCTTTAAATTTGCACTTTGTCAACTAAAATCTTAAATCTTGACAGGGTAAAAATAGTTAACTAAAACAAACAAACAAAAAAATAAACCAAAACAAATCCTTTCTTCAAATAAATATTAACTGAAATTAAATGAAATTACAAAAAAAAAAACTTTATTTGGCTAGTTTCCAAAGCAAAATTGTTTAATTTTATTTCTGTCAGGACCACTACTGAAAAAGTGACAGCATACAGTTTGGTTTAGAAGTACGGTTCTGCTCTGGGAAAAAAACTACATGCCCATCTATGCAGCATAGCATGGATAAGACTGTGAAGAGCACCGCCAACCCACCTAGGGTAAACAGAACCAAATGTAGCAGATATCATTAATGCTCTTAATGGCAATTTAATGTAGCAACATAATTCAAGATAAAGGAGTTTGATTCAACGAGGAATATCAGAAGGCCTGACTGTGGACAAAAGGAGGAGCTGGGGATGGAGGAGGGTATTTAGCTCCTGAGCAATGCGAAAAACTGGCTCCACTACAAAACATCACATGAAACAACAGTTACAAAATTTTAATGAAAATATCTTCAAAAAATCTTTCTATATTTCAGTGTTTACGTTGGAATATGTAGAAGTGCAAATTACATTTTCTAATCCACAAGAGAAATTAGATTAAAAAAAAAAAAAACTTAAAAAAAACGAGGCCCTTTAAGCCTTCAAACTAAGCCTTTAATACCAAATTGAAAGGCACTTCAACAGCATCCAGAATACCGGAAGCACAGATGAGCCTTTAAGTTCATTTCCAGTAGAAATGGAGAGAGGGTCATGCTGGCCCTGTGTGCAGACAAGCACATGTGGCTTTCTTTATATTAAGGGTTCAAGCACGAGCCTGTGTAAACAAGCAGCTGTGATTGTTTGTCTGTCACGTAGCACGTGTACGGGTGTGTGTGGCCTGTTCGTAACACAAACCCCGAGACCAGTGACGGTGGCCTGTTTGATGAAATGTCAAGGCGAGGGTGAACACTAATAAAAGGTAAATAAGCCAAATGGAGCCGCGAGAGCGCAGGTCGCTGTGACTGAAGGGCAAACACCGTCAGCGCGTTTGATACGGAAGCCGTTCTCCCGGCTATCTGGGAAGGATATTGAAAGGCTCACGTTAAAGGTTACATCGAAATGAACAGCTGAGAGCCGCCACGTGCCGGAGGATTCCAGAACATTCTGCAGAATTCTGCGAGGATCATGGATCTGTGTTATGAGCTTGGCTGGGTGACTTTGAGAGGGCGCATGCTGCCGTATTATTTATTGATATGAATTTAGAATGGATGGGGCCCACACATTTTAGGGAGTGAAGCAGGGCTGGGTGATATCATACTGAGATTGTGATAAAATGTATGTCGATAACAAAAAAAGGACCTGGACACTTTCACTTAGTATAGACTGATCTAAGACTCACTTCAACATATCATCAGGAAAGCTACCGTCAAATACACGCTTAGCGGGTGTTTACATGACAGTGTTTTCAACTAAAAATGTAAAACTTTGTATGCATTCTGGTCATTCATTTACATGACACCGGCATTTTGGGGGCTTGAAAATGTAAACTTTCAAAAATGGGTTTCAAAGTGCAAGTTTTTGAAAACTATGTGATGTTTTATTAACAAATTTCGGGAGGAGCACGTGCAGATAATTAACAAGGCCAGTCCATCATCAGTAATTACACCATCTATCCAATCAGCACAAGAGAGAACCTCTATAAATAATCAAAGCAGCCTTACCTCCATTATCTCTAGTCTTTCAGCATCCCTACACCACCCCGACTCCTCACCTTCAGCCCGTTCCTACCCCAGCACGGGGAGGAACACTCGGAGGGAGTGCTCTGGGTCCGGGCTTAGACCCGAGCTCGGACCCCTCTCCCCGGACTCGAGAGAAATTACCGAGCTCGGAGCCCTCTCCCCGGACAGCACGCCAAATACGCATAACCTTTACTCTGTTCATTATATGTAAGTGTGAACTCGTGAAACCGTTATCGCCCACGATAACACAAAAGTGAAATTCGTGAAAACACCGTCAGCATGCACATGTGTATTATGTGTTTAGTCTATAAGTATGGGTGTAGTAGTGTTTCTTTACAAAGTGACATCGCCAACTACTGGCCTGACATGTATAATACAGTGTTTTATGTCATATTCGGAGATACATGTGAACAGGGATCGTTTTAACAACACTGAACTATGTCGAAAAAAAGTAAAGACAATTTTTTTATTCAGAAGGTGGGACTATTCCGCCATACTGCGCATTGCACTTTCCCCCATTCATAAGCAATAGGACTGCACCGTCTTCGTATATCTAAAAAGTAAAGTCTTATAATAATAATAATAATAATAGTATTCTTATTTTTAAGGAATATCACAAAAACTGGATCTTTTTCATCCATATTTTAATGTATACAGTTCTTTTGTGCAGCATTTTAGTTGACATTTTATTTGTAAATTAATTGTTATATATTCATTTGATTACATTTAAAAGATTGATTAAATTGTTAAAGTTTTACTAATTAATCATAAAACACAGAATCCAGAAAAAATAAAAAGGAAAACACAAAATTTAGGGAAAAATAAAATACATTTCATGAGGCACTAAATTAAAATGTTAATTGTGAACAAACAAGTTAAGTTTCCATTCAAGGTCTAACAAACATGGACGTCCTTTCATTCCTCAATAATGGATATCATTCATGATAAATATCAATATCATATGATATTAAAAAAATGTGATAATGTGTTTAGCCATATCACCCAGCCCTAGACTGAAGTTTGTGTGTGTGTGTCACCGACACACACATATACACACTGTTCCGATAATGAAGTAGCTACAACCTGGCGTCCAAAACAAAACAAAAATCAAGGCACTTGATATGAATATACATGAGTTTACAGCAATTAAAAACTTGTCCGAATTGCATTTGAGGAGGACAATGACACCGGCAGCAGCGCTATGGGCCATCTATTGGAATGGAGATGTAATTTCTTTGCAAGGCAGTGCATTGCTCTTTCTCTGACTTTATTGCTTTGCTAATTAAACATTTTCTTTCCGCTTCGCACCCAAACCCGAGCAACTAATACCGCTCAGGAGAGAGCGTGTCTCCACATAAACCGCATGCCCCCTTTCCCAAAACAACCTCAGCTTGTTGAAGGCCATCGTAAAGTTATTCATCAATACCGGAGTGCCTGGCGCAGCTTGCTGGGCGGAAAATAATTAGAAGCACTTCGACAAACCTAATCTTCATGCCGTATACATGTTGTTGTTATCTTTTAATTTATGGGCGGCAGAGAAAAGGCAATAATGCACTCATTTTATCAAAGCTCCCCAAAGGAAAGCAGACGTAGAGGGAGCAAGAGAGACTCTTCTTGGCTTTCACCCACTCTTTCTACCTCTTCTCGTTCTCTCTCCCTCTTTAACGAGCAGGATGTCAGATGATTAGCATGCTAAATGGCTCATCAAGGGCTGCTAAAGTCGTCGCAGTATCTGCCTCGTAAAGGCTCGTAAAACAAAGAGCTGCTGATATTCAAATCCTCGCCCGCACACCTACGTCTTTCTGCTGCAGATTTACGAACTTCACCAAACAGTCTGGCTTCCATTGTTTTCTAAACTAATAAACAAAAACAATAGAAGGCGCTTGGGGCGTGCATACATTCTTAGTTATCATTTTTATAAACATCAAGGTTTTTGAGTTCAAAATTTCTGAACGTACCGTAATGAAAAGTATTTAACTTCATGTGGCTGGCCATAGTTTCTTTCTTTGAAAGTTCTGTTTGTTTGTTTGACCATTTTTATCACATTATTGCACCATGTCAAATGAAGTAGGCATACACATATTTCCACATCCACTCTCTAAAACAATATGAGGTCATAAAGCTTACACAATGGTTAAATGTTGTTTAAAATAGTTTTAGATGGATTTCACCATATAAAAAGTGTTTAATGCCAACTACCTGAAATCAGATTACCCATAAATTTAGAATAAATGGGCATTGCTAGCAGGATTTAAAAAATGTTTAAGGTATATCAAAGCAAATATGGAGGGAATCCAGGTAACTTTTGATACTTTTGGCTATTGAGATGACTGGGGGGGGGGGTTCTCCAGGGAAGCATGGGGCGCTGCACCACATACACCTCTCAGATACAATACAATTCACTGCATGGAAACATGCCCATTATTATCTCTTTTCAAATAAAAAAAATGTGTCAGGTTACTTATGTAACCATGGTTCCCTGAGTAGGGAACGAGACACTGCGTCCTCTAGGGGTCGCTATGGGGAACGCCTCGTCGTGACCCGTGTCTGAAGCATACATTGAAAAAACACCAACAACACGTTGGCTGGCGACAGCCCATGACATCACTACCGGTGCGACTATAGTATAAATAGGCGCAGGGAGAACATGTCATTCACTTCCATAGAAAGATAGCTAGCCAGTCGTCTTTTTTACCAGGGCATCCTCTCATAGTCGCTTCCGTGCATCGCCTCGATGTTGGCATAACTCGTATGCTGGAATCGATGAATGCGTAAGAAAGATAACGCTCAAAACTCACCATACGCAGAGCAGGAGGATTGGGAAAGGCTCATCCTCCAGCATCTTACTCTCGTCCACAGCCGGAGAGACAAACGAGAGCGGAGCTATAACGATATATATGTCAAATAACGACGACGCGGATGCACACACTCTCTAAACACTTTGCTAGTGCTCGCCATAACGATAGGAATATAGATCGCTCTTACCACGGAAATGCATGCTTCAAACAAAACGGTCAGTGAAGACGAAGAAGAGAATGACATGTTCTCCCGGCGCCTATTTATACTATAGTCGCACCGGTAGTGATGTCATGGGCTGTCGCCGGCCAACGTGTTGTTGGTGTTTTTTCAATGTATGCTTCAGACACGGGTCACGACGAGGCGTTCCCCATAGCGACCCCTAGAGGACGCAGTTCGAAGTTCCCTTGAAAGGGAACTACCATTATACTGGTAAAATTGTTTAGCTGTTATACATTTAGGTATGAGTCTAGCTAATAATGTTTTTATCTCCTTTGCATATGCAACCTTGAGGGAATTGAATATAATTTACAATACATTTCTAAAGTAACCTTCACATCTCTGAAGACCGCAAGGTGAAATTAGATGCTATTTGACGGATGAAATAGACAGAATGAGCTTTCTAATATGACTACATCTGTAAATTTTGATGTATATTCCATGTGTGTTTGTTTTTTTAATGATCGCAAGAGTCAAGAGTCATCGCACTTCTTCATTCTTTGAGGTGGGATATGAATTGGTTGTCAAGCATCATAATACAAGTGGACCAAAACAAACAAAGCATTTGATCCAAAATAGTCCAGTAATTCAGCAAAATACAGCAAAGAACTGTACCTAAACTATGGGGAAGAAAATAGTACACAGTATCTGAAGAAGAAATAGAGCAACTGATAGTATATTAGGTGCGCAGTGGAGTCTAAAAAAGACCACATTAAAATCTGGATAGTATTTTCCCTGCAAAAACATGTTAGGATTTTGAAAAATTACTTAAATATTACAAAAAATTAAAAATAACTTTTCGCCATTGAAAAAAAAAGTATTATATCAGAAGATACAAAAGTTGGCTTTCTAGCCCATATTCTAGTAATATTTTCTTTTTTCATTTTTCCCCAAACTAATACAAAAGAAAATGAACACCTTCCAAAGAACAAGGCAAACAAACAAAAAAAACATACACATAACAGACATACTGTAGACACACAACAGTCACCAAGTACAACTTGCCAAGTACAAGTACACTAAGTACAACTGCATTAATGAGTATTTAGATTTTGATCAGATTCTGCCATACATATGTTATGAGTAACATATCTGACACGGTTTAATCCATTAAGAGTCGAAAATGGTCCAAGACTCACCTTTTTGGGCCTTCATATATTTTTCAAACCACTTCCCCCAGTATGTTGACATTTTTGTATATTGTTGCCTTAAGGAAAGGGTCAGAATTTCCATACTGTACGCATCAATATTTTAAGTTTTACAGGAACTGCTTTTTCCTTTTTTTTTTAAATGTCTTTATGCCAAGGTCACAAAAATATACTTCATGCGCTGAAACCAAATAAAACCCATGTGGTTAAACACATAGCAGTGTAGCAGTGAAGACGAGTCTGGTGATATATTCTGACCCAGAGATCAGCTTCCCCCCTCTGCTGGACCTGAACGGTATGAGAGCAGAGACCATGCGCGTGTGTGTGTGTGTGTAACTGGCTTTTCACTGTCTCCGTTTCTTCCATATATTTACTAATTCTGTCACTCGTTGAAGTGAGTCAACCAGCAAAACAACTGACGACTGCTTTATTCCCATCTGAGAGAAACAGAAAGACATTATTGTCCTCTTTAATACTCCGAGATAAAGTTGAGGTGGACAGAAAGACAATTAAGTCACTCGTACCATCATTAGATTACATCAGGCAGTTTTTATTCGAATAGACAAGAAAAACAAATACATTAAACGAAGCAGAACAGCTAAAACATTAGCAAGAACGACAACTGAAGGTACTGCGATCACAATTCTGCCTGAACATCACTGCATCTGTGAATGAGATACTATATAACAGAGTTTCTTCAACCGTGAGCATGTTTAGCACTGCATGTGGATTGTAGAAAAATACGCTTTTAAAACCACAGCGACATTTCCAGCACTTCTTCTGATGTTTCGTGCTTGATATACTGTGCTGGAAATAACAGTGGAAATTATACACACTTTGGTCTAGCTAAGGCTAATTCCATAGCTAGGATTTTAGGTGTGCTAAATACAAACAATTGCAAATATTACAAATGATTTCAGACCAGCAAAATTAAAAATTACAGCTTGATTGGAAATAATACCCAAAAATATTTTTGCTCACATGAGACCAGTGTTGTTATAGTGAACTAAAAAATTATTTTCATTATTTGAAATAAAATAAAACAAATGTCAGATGAAAAACCTCAATGAATGGAAAATTAGAAGTGCTTCCTTGGCAACTAACTGAAATGAAGTTTACATTGAGATACTAAAATTACTAATTTATTATTTATATAAAAAAATTATTAAAACTAAACCGAAATATAATAGGAAGTTTAAATTAAATGAATGAAAACAAAACATAAATTATAAAATGTAATTAATTACTAAAAACTAAATATAAAAGCTAATTAGAAATATGAATAAATGCTCTAAAGGTATATAAATAATACTAAAATGCAAGTGATTTTAGTTACTTTTTTTCTCTTTTTTAAATGCAAGTGAATTTAATTACTTTTTTAACATATCATATTATATTTTAGATTATTAGATTATATTCCTATAATCTTATATTTCATCTCAAACTCTTCAATGCCACTGTTGTCTCCTTGGTAACATGATAGAAATTCACTTATATTTTTACTTTAGCTACTTCACTGTTTGTTCAGATTACTGTTGTATGTATAGAGAGTGTATATAAAGAAAGAGAGAGAGAGCCAGGTATAAATTTGCATATACATTTTTACATTTGCCTTTTTGTCCTTCATTACAATTTTATTTCATGCCAAGTATACTACAAATACATTTTCACATGTATGTGCTTAATAAAAATACCCTGCAATTGTACGTTTGGTTTACTAAACTGGTATACTTAAAGTCTGCTAAATTGGAACAACTAATTTTGTGCTTAATGCACTTTAATTGTGCTGAAGCAGTGCTGAAGACCAACTAAAAATACACTGAAGTATATTTGATTGTGCTAAAGTAGAACTATTGCAAGTATACTTCAGGTTAAATCTTGCATTTAAAGACCAATATTATTCACTGATTATACAATCCTCATCAATAATGACACATTTTAGGCTTAATATTAAGACATGTGAATTGTGCACAAGTAGTACTCCAAATAAAGTTCATATCAGTAAGTCTCGAGCAATATGTCAGTAAATATGTTAATAAATTTGAACTGCACTTTTTTACTAGGGACAATACCTACTTCTTGCATTGCATGCTATTGCTGATGTGAAGTCATTTGAGAGAATCAAAGACGTGCCCCGTACAACAGACAACTTCTATCACAACATATCTGTCATGCATTCCAGCAACTTCAGTTGAAATCTATAATCTGAACTTTATCTAAGATGTTTTGTTCCCTCAAGAACTCCATGTAGCGACAAACATGTGGGATACTTCTCACATAAGGCCAGCAAGGCGGAAATATGAGAAACAAAATCACAACACGCCTTCACGGTTTTTCATGTATGATGCTGAGAGTGACACAGTGACCCATGATGTTTCTTATTCATATGCAAAGAAAAGAAGCTAAATAGGATTGAAATTGCAATGTCATATGGATATTTTTTTGTAATTATTTTACAATTATTTAAAACTATGTATTATTATTATGATTATTATTATTAATTTGTGTATTTTATATGCTTTAGGAATTGGATATACTTTGCATTAAGGTTTGGTTTCTTTATTATACACCTATATATTATGTACTTTTTAAAATTAAAAGTTGAAGAAAAAAAATCCAGAGCTGACAACAAATAAATTAAATATTGTAAACATGAAAAAAAAAACTTAGTTTTTAAAAAATATTCTCTTGCACTCATTTAATGAATGGATGACTTACATAGAGTAGCTCTATAAAGCTTTTAGCTGAATGTCCCTTCTTTTAGTGACAACACAGAAAGTCACCTCAGATCAGAGTGAAATTTCATTGGGATGGGGGAGGGGGACTGTGCTGTTTTTATGGGTCTCTGTATTGGGTAGTTAAACAGGTCGCTAACCCACTCGCTTCACACCACGTTCCCGGCAGATTGTAGTCGTGCTGTAATCTTACTTTACGTGAGACGATGACCTTGCTGCTGTTGGTGAATAGTCAAAGCAATAACACACCATCAAGATGAGTCGATTCAAATGCAACACAAAACCTTCGCTCCTCCGTAAAAGCATCAATAGCAAAGCAAAACAGAAACAAAACGGACAGGAATAAAGATGGCAAAAATGTCATGACAACTAAGTGACAAGATCTAACATCATTTGGAAACAAGCGCCATGTGTAGAAATGTGTAAAAACCTCCGAATGGACACCGCAGTGGGACGCCTCTAACAGTCATGATAAAAAAGTCAAACAAACTGTAACAGGATCGTAAAAATAGAGGTGGAAAGAGACAATATGTCATTCTCCCGCTGTCACCGATCTGGGTCTATTTCAAACCTCAGCAGGGCCACTGATGGAGTCGACTGAGGTTGGCAGGGCTAAAAGAGAGCACAGAAATAAATCTCAACTCTACCACCGAATGCTGCGTTTTACGAGAGTATTGCTCTTGACTACAGTCGAGCAGCATTTACGGTTATAAATCTAAATTGTACACACAAAATTATATTGGGGTCTAAGACATAAGAATGTCCACAATAAGGAAAACATTAGTAAAAAACTAATTGTTTAAAATTTGGGGGTTATTTATTTATTTATTTATTTTTAAAGAAGTCTTTAACACGCATCAAGGCTGTGTTCATTTGATTTTAAAACAGTACAGTAAAAGAGTAATATTGTGAAATATTACCATTTAAAAACAACTGTTTGGTATTTTAAAATATTTTAAAGTTTTATTTATTTCTTCTAATGAAATAAATGCTGAATTTTTGGCAGCCATTACTCCAGTCTTCAGTGTCACATGATCCTTCAGAAATCATTCTAAAATGTTGAATTATTTTTATAATCATAAACTCTAAAAAAAAAAAAATATGGTTCTTTAAAGGTTATTTACATGCAGTAATAGTTTTATTTAGAACAATAGCATTCTGAAGAACCCTTTTATGCTGAAATGGTTCTTTGTGTTAGAGTTTAGGCTTCTTTGTTCCCGCCCTTTTGTTTTTCAAATCTGTAACTGACAAAGCTCCTCATTACTGATTTTCTGGAGTTCAGTGATCCATCTACACAGACTGTCAACACACTCTCAACAGGTAAATGATTTCATTCTTTAATTTAAATACAAATTTAACTTTAAAATCACCTGAGTACTAATCACACGCACCTGTCACAAATCAACAATCACCCTCAGCTCCCATACAAAAGCACACACCTCACATCACTCCAGTGTCCGATCTCGTTCATTCGAAGTGGACTCTCTCTCTCTGATATCCTTACACGATACATTGAAAGACTTTACCTGCCTGTGTTACTTACCTCCTGTGTTTCCTCCAGTGTGTTCTCCTGTGATCCATTCCTTAGTCCGTTCCCGTCATCTGCTCCGTGGATTCCCCGTATACTCAGCCACTGAGGTGTGTGCTGTCCTCTGTCTCCCTTCCACGATCTCCTGGAGGACCATATACGGAATTACTCTGCTCATCTACCTTAAGGACCATTACCCAAAGTGCATCTACTCACCTGCCCTATACATTCGCACCCCTTGCTGAAAATAAACATTATTGTATTTTTCTAACCATCTGTGTGAGTCTCCTTCCATAACAGAAGATCGGACCACAACAGGATCAGCAAGATGAGTGCACCCGACCCGTTCCAGGAGATCGTGGAGGCCTTCAAACGGATCCTCACTCCTGCCATTGTCACACCACCTGTCACGCCCGTCACCAACGCCGCTTCCTCTTCCACGACACTTAGAGGTATCATAGAGGATTGTGAAGACATTTCACTGGAGTTTGGTCTTCATTTCACTATTTTATGTTATATTTTGTTTTACTTCTTTAAGCATTTATTTATCTTCAGTGTCCATTGTCATTCAATAATGTATTCTGCTAATAACTGTTGTTAGAACACTGTCATTTTTGCTACAATTTCACATCATTAAAAAATAAATAAATTACCTAATTGACACATTGTTGTTGTTGATGATGTTGTTGTTGATTTTATGTAAAACCCTAATAGACACTTCACAAGATATTATAAGACCAGACAGACCAGAC
>NW_015639085.1:242008-243194 GCF_001515625.1 Sinocyclocheilus rhinocerous
GTTTCACCACCTGTCACGCCCGTCACCAACGCCGCTTCCTCTTCCACGACGATACTTACCGGTCCCATGGCCAGACCGGCGCCCTTCTCTGGCTCGGCGGAGGAGTGCAATGGATTTCTGCTGCAATGTTCGCTCGCACTGGAGATGCAGCCACATCTTTACGCTACGGAAAGTGCCAAGATAGCGTTCATCTCGCTGCTGACAGGGCGAGCGCTGCAATGGTCAGAGACCATCTGGTCCCAAGCTGGTACAGTAATTAAATCACTTGATAGTTTTATGACACATTTCTGTGAAGTGTTTGGTAAACCCGTAGGCGATACCTCTGTCTGTGACCAGTTATATCACCTCCGTCAGGGGTCTCTGACCAAAAATGACTACGCCCTGAGATTCAGAACCCTCGCAGCAGCCAGAGGCTGGAATGAGCGCGCTCTTCTGACCACTTACCGGCAAGGACTGGAGCCGAAGGTGCAACTTCAGCTCGCAGCCTATGACGTGGCATGCCCCATTCACCCGCCACGACCTATGGTGAGTGTCATCAAGCCATCAATTGTGAATATGCAACCCCTCACCACTGTTGTAAAACTTACTGCCTCCGGTATCTCCTTTCCAGTACACGCCCTCCTCAGCCATCCAGGGGCCAACAGCACCATCTTGCTGCTGAAAGATCGCTTCTGGTGGCCCAACATGGCCAGGGATGTGAGAAGGTTTGTCCAAGGCTGTTCCGAATGTGCCATCTCCTTACCATCCCCAATCCAATGGGCAGACAGAGAGGAAAATTCAGGAAATCGGGTGTTTCCTTCTAACCTTCTGCCATGGCCACCAGAACTCTTTTAACCAGTTCCTAGGCTGGGCCCAGAACTCTCTCCGTCAGCCATCCACTGGACTCACTCCCTTCGGTGTGGTTGTCAACCCGGGACATCAGAATGCGCCTGCCCTGCAAGAAGCTTAGTCCCAGATATGTTGGCCCCTTCACCATCCTCAGACAGATAAACCCGGTCAAATATAATATCTGGTGGACCGGGAAGGTTATGGGCCAGAGGAGCGTTCATGGGTTCCCAGAGCTGACATTCTCGACCCCATGCTGCTGGAAGCCTTTCACTCCACTCATCCAGATCGCCCTGGGCCCCGAGGAAGAGGTAGACCACCACGACGTCGGGGTTTTCGGCCCTCAGGAGCGGGCCGTGGA
>NW_015639085.1:245924-247887 GCF_001515625.1 Sinocyclocheilus rhinocerous
CCAGGGTGTGAACTACGGGGGAGCTAGGGGGAGCTCGGCTCCCCTTAATAAGACATGGGCTCCCCTGAAAACGTGATTTGTGAAATTTTGGGGGGTCTCAAAAAATATTGACAATGTGTTATTTTGACGTGCAATTTCAGTTTTGTGTAATGTGATCATCGTGGATTATTATGTGTAAAATTGCAAAAATATCATTCATTCATGCATGACGGCGATTTAAACCTAATTCACTTCAATAAAGATAACTATACATGCTATTCTTGTCATGAGCATCAAGGTGTGGGGGCGCTGTGGTGCAAATTCCACTCATGTTTAGTACATGAAGATTCGTAGAAAAAATATAAACGCTGGACTTTGTGGTCGATTCTGTGTTAAGGTAAGGCATGTTATTCGCAATTATGTGTTGTGGCTGGGTTGTTATGGGTCTGCGTGACTCTCGATGTCTTAGGCCTAATTGAACGGAGGAATTATGGTGTTCTTCTGTAGCCTGACGACGAGTAACTTTAACCGTTGTTCATGTGAACTCAAAGACAGCCTGATGCTTTGTTGATAGACTATTTGTGGGTGGCTGTTTGTTGTTTCACCTATCAATTCGTGTTGATAAAGTATAATAGGGTAAATCCTGTATAGTTATTTAGCCTATATAGTGCTTGCATAAAGCAAGTAGTGCATACACTTGTAACTTAGCTGTTATGTATCTTTGTAAGTCATTGCGCACCCCTTGCTGAAAATCAACAGTATTATATTTTTCTAACCATCTGTGTGAGCCTCCTTCCGTAACACATGTCATGTATAACAGTAAAATAAAGTAATAGCATATATCTTGGGAGTCATTTTACAGTATTTCAGTTGTACCACTATCTATCTATCTATCTGGAGAGTTGCACCATCTACCATCTAATAATTCACAGTGAATATATTGCAAATATTAAAGCTATTTCTTTCTATTCCCTCAGTAATACCCCAGACTGCAATTTCTGTTAGACTCGTGCGATTAGGTGGTTTGTGCGAGCAAAACTCAGAAAACAGCTTTCACACCAACTAAATGAACCAAAATCGTATCCCTGCCAAACGCTCTAAAGTGAGAACGACCATAAACTACACCAGCTAGCATTGCTCTTGCTCTCTTTCCTGTCATGCAGTAACTTTCAGAGCTGACATCACAAAATATTTAGTGGGAAGATAATACAGCATAACACTGCAAGCATCAACACGTCCCGTGAAACATATGGTATATTGGAGCACTGCTGACGCATAAGGACACAACTGATCTGTGCTTATGAAGTGGAGACAATTAACCGGCTCGCATTTAAACTGTGAGAAGACATATGCCTAATTGTCTCAAAACTTTCAAGAAAATAAATACATAATTGCCAAATTTTACAAGGATAACACTAATCATACTGTTTCATTCAGTGCAGCATACAAAGCATAGACATTTGCTAAATTGCATAATTAAGTCAAGTGCACACCAACCAAAACATCGCAATTAGCAATGTACATGGGTGGAGCAAATGAGGAAGAAAACAACTTATCCGGACCGAATGACAAAACAATTAGCGTGGGCAGCAGATAACAGCTTATACGTGAAACATATTAGTCATATTTAAATGAAGACCACTAGATCTAGAAAGACAAAAATAAGAAATCTTTCCCGCAGCTAATTTGTAAACATGTTCGACACTGCAGCAAACTACACAAGTGATGAAATAATTATAAAGGTTGAATCATTTCTTACAGCCAAGAAGGCTAATTGTAAATTTTCAAGGTAACACAAGCCTAACAGTATCTCCAAAGTGTGATATTACATTTTATGCTCCAATACACAAAGGGAGAAAAAAAAAAATATATATATATATATAAAAAGGAAAACAACCATGTGCGATGTGTCTTTTCGAACAATCTAGTTCCTCACATCACATTAAGAGCGTGATTTATGTGATAATACAGGAATGCCTTCTGG
>NW_015639085.1:248098-248381 GCF_001515625.1 Sinocyclocheilus rhinocerous
TCCGGGAGAGAGAGAGCGAAAGCTAGCTGAAAATCCTGACTGGGCTGATTAGACCCTTCATCCACACACACATGCACAAACACACACACACACATGCACAAACACAACAGGCCCTTTAATGCAACCCAACCTCTTTTCACCACAACGGCAATAAAGGCCATAAATAATCCACTCCGCATCCACTGTCGGAAAGTATGAGCGTGCAAACCGACATCTTCCTTATGCCGGGCAATCTTGGAGAGCGCTTCACTCACAGTTTTATAGCATCTGCACACATTTGCAC
>NW_015639085.1:248397-260884 GCF_001515625.1 Sinocyclocheilus rhinocerous
GGGAGAGAGAGAGCGAAAGCTGAAAATGACACCTGACTGGGCTGATTAGACCCTTCATCCACACACACATGCACAAACACACACACACACACATGCACAAACACAACAGGCCCTTTAATGCAACCCAACCTCTTTTCACCACAAAGGCAATAAAGGCCATAAATAATCCACTCCGCATCCACTGTTGGAAAGTATGAGTGTGCAAACCGACATCTTCCGCACGCCGGGCAATCTTGGAGAGCGCTTCGCTCACGGTTTTATAGCATCTGCACACATTTGCACAGAATTTCGCCCGTAGTCTCTGTCATTAGGCACTTATGAATGAGCTCAACCTGGGAGCTGGTTCAGCGGTTTCAGTCTTTCTCTTAAAAGTAAAGTGCTTCATCTTCAAAAAAACAAATAAATAAAAAAACAAAGTAAGGTGCTACATCTGGAAAAATAATCGCCCTTTCTAGGTTGATTCACTAATAGAAGCAGAAATCGCACATCTCTGAATGTCTCTGATCCCATGACGCAATTGGGCTTTGAGTAAGGGCTATGATAGTGATGTTTTTTGAGCTCATGGAGGATATTACTGGGTGTCTCTACAACTATGTGCATGTTTGATTTATTTTGTTTTTAGTGTTATTTATTATTGAATTAATTTATTCATTTTTTCAATCAATTTTGTCTCTTTTTTTTACATTTTACACCACAAAAAGATTGTATCTATAGATTTTGCTGTGCCTTCCCTAGTAAAAAAAAAAGTAATAAAATTTCATATTATGTATTTCGCCCGTAGTCTCTGTCATTAGGCACTTATGAATGAGCTCAACCTGGGAGCTGGTTCAGCGGTTTCAGTCTTTCTCTTAAAAGTAAAGTGCTTCATCTTCAAAAAAACAAATAAATAAAAAAACAAAGTAAGGTGCTACATCTGGAAAAATAATCGCCCTTTCTAGGTTGATTCACTAATAGAAGCAGAAATCGCACATCTCTGAATGTCTCTGATCCCACCCATGACGCGGGCTTTGAGTAAGGGCTATGATAGTGATGTTTTTTGAGCTCATGGAGGATATTACTGGGTGTTTCTACAACTATGTGCATGTTTGATTTATTTTGTTTTTAGTGTTATTTATTATTGAATTAATTTATTCATTTGTTCAATCAATTTTGTCTCTTTTTTTTACATTTTACACCACAAAAAGATTGTATCTATAGATTTTGCTGTGCCTTCCCTAGTAAAAAAAAAGTAATAAAATTTCATACTATGTATAGTTCAAATCTATTAACATATTCACCGACATATTGCTCGAGACTTGCTGATATAAAAATGATAATGAAACTTTATTTGGAGAATAACTTGTGCACAATGCACATTTCTCAATATTAAGCCTAAAATGTGTTTTAATGTCACTATTGATGAGGATTGTATGATCTTTGAATAATATCGGTCTTTAAATGCAAGATGTTTAAAGTGTACCTAAAGTATACTTGTAATAGTTCCACTTTAGCACAATTATGAAGAGTTCATTTGCAAGAACAGATAACTCTGTTTTTAACCATTTTCAAAAATCATGCTTTTTCATTGTGCATTCCAATTCCAATGCAGTTGGGTTATTTTGATTAAGTAAAAAAAAATAACTAAAAAAAATACAGCTAACCAACACAATAAAAATATGATAACATAATAAAAAAACATGATTTTTGAAAATAAAAAAAAAAACAGAGTAATTTGTTTTTGCAAATAAACTCTTCAAATATACTTCAGTATATCTTTAATTGGACTTCAGCATTACTTCCGCACAACTAAAGTGCATTAAGTACAAAATTAGTTGTTCCAATTTAGCAGACTTTAAGTATACCAGTTTAGTATACCAAAAGTATAATTTCAGGGTATTTTTATATTTTTATAGTACATAAATAGTTATATGTATTTGTAGTATACTTAGCACACAATTAAATATATTTAAAATACATTTTAGTATATTTATTTTTCACTAGGGTTGTCCCAGGCATAGACTTCCAATTTTAAATTAATAAAATGCATGTAAATTCATAATAACCTTTGATTTATTACATTTTAAAATCTATACCATAAGTAAAATAATTTTAAGCTTATTGTTTCATACACTGTTTTTCTTTCTTCTTTTTTATATTAATTTATGTGTAAGTGATTTCTATAAATTTTTATATAAATTTGTTTCAGTTGTGGCATCACTTCCATTTCCACAAGAAATATGCCACTAACAAAGTTTTATCAAAAGTTACAATAGTAAGATACAAATGAGACAGCAGTGTCAGCCAGGAGCTTAATGTTAATATTAAAGCAGACATAATATGATGAAAAATCTGTAAATGTCCCGTTAACAAAACATTTGTATTGTGCCATTTCTAGTTTTCCTGTCCAAAAAAGGATGAAATTATTATTGAACTGTGTATTTAGGATGCATGAAATGTTAGTCAGTTTAACCAACATAATTTCTATCACAAATTCAATGGTGGAAGTGGCAGCCTGTAACGTTCAGAACAATGAAAAAAAAAAATTATGACTGTGAAGATTACGTCTACTGTTATTGATACAAAAAGCAGTCTGTTTTTTTTTTTCTTTCTAAGTCTCTCTACTGTATGTCTAATAACTTTGAGAAAGACGGCTCACTTATTAAGTGCTAAGAGGGCATATTCAGTGTCGCATACGGGAAACAAATAAAATCCTTGGTATTGAATTCCTCATTAGAAGCTGTAGATTAAAAAATAATGTGTGCTTTTCTTGGCTGAGCTAGAAATGTAACTGGAAATGCATTACAGATTGTCATTGAATACGATAATATGTCAATTAAATCAGTAATGAATGATTCTGTGTTTAGAGGTTTTTTATGAATGTTTTTAACTTAAATCATCTTTTATCCCAGCCATTCGACTTTCCTGGCATATTGAAACATACATTTTCTGTAGAGCAATAGCTAATTACCCATACACAAATATATATTGGAATGGAAAGGGTTTTTTTTGTTGTTGTTGTTTGTTCGTTTGTTTCTACAATGAAAGTCTCCCTCTCTCACCCAAAGTGTTTTATATTCTCAGATACTGTAATGAATATACTCTGAAATAACTAGATCATACATAATCAAATCTGTATTTTCTCACCCAGTTCTTCAGACAATTACATCCGAGGAAAAACACAATTTCATAGTTATGAATTCCTCCAAGTACATCCATTACAGATATCAAGCTACGACATCCTCCCATTATATTGACTGTGGTCCATTGGCCTGTTCACTCTGAGCTTTTAATCCATTTCCTGAGTCAAGTTACTAAATACACACATTATCGTCAGACAAAGGTTATTGATTAAAGCGGACGGGCGTTCGTCATCCGAAATAGAAGGACGCTCTCTTTACACTCTGTATAATTACCTTTTTCTCTCTAATTGAGGCAACAGATAGAAAATATGCCGAACAAAGCAGAGAATCAATATTAGAGCGGTTAAAACAAGTTTTAGCTCAATTTGGCACCGGAACAGGAAAAGGGAGGGATTAGCAGAATTGTGGCGGAAATATGAGAAGGGAAAGAGGATGAAGGCATGTGTAATGCTGCTAGTCAGCAGATATCTCACAGTTTTACAGAACGCAGACAAAGCGGTCCCACATAAAATCATGGGAAATTCTGCTGAATGGATTTAAGTTCGTAATATCAATACATTTTAGGCTATTTTTTTTAAAGGTAAACTGTGCAATTTCTATAAACTATAGCAGTACCAAATGTAATTTGGAACATACGGTAACCTGAACACTTTTTTTCTTCAAAAAGACCCCACACTCAACCCATTGAATAAGCTATACTACGTTCCATTTTAAATTGGGAATTCTGACTTTTTAGAAAAGTGCAATAGAATGCTAACTGAAATCAGGCTTGTAATAATATTTCAAATATGACTGTTTTTACTGTTTTGTTGGTTAAGTAAGTGACATCAAAGCGATGTTCCCAAATAAAGGTTAACCCACAAAATAGAATGCAGTTATCATTACATAATAACTTTGCACAGGTCTGCAAACAAACAAGAATTAAGGTATATCAAAACAATTGAAATAATCGAATTAAATGAATTTTAGCAACATGAATTTTATTGGGGAATTTAACTGCTTGCTTTGCTGTATTGGCCCTTTTTTTACTTTAAATGTTATATTAGTTATCTATGCACAAATCTTCCATGTGTTCTGCCTTTATAGTAAGACTTTCAAATGTCAGGCCACTCAACAAACAGCGTGAAATTCCATTAGTGGCACAGAACTTACACATAGTGTGACAGTTATGTTGGGTTTTGGTTCTGTTTCTGTCTCCACATTTCCTTGGGTTCCCTTGTCTATTGGTTTCCATGGTTTTTGATTAATTACATAGCTACACGTGACAGAATACCAGAACTCTAAGTTATTATTGCGGCATTTTCTTTCTTTTTGTTTTTGTTTTCCTCCTCTCCCGGATGGATTTACCGGCCGTCCAGCTCCTTTGCCTGGAGCAGCAGGACCGTTCACTGGATACTAGGGACTTCTTAGATCTGGCGTGCCTTACACGTTTCCCTGACCGCTCGTTTTGCATTTTTTACATCACCAGCCTGAGTGAGCGGTGTAAGGCACGCCTGCCAGCGAACGGTCCCAGAGAGGATTTCACCGCATTTGTGGAGTGGATGCTGGTGAATAACGGATCTTTATTCACCGTCTGCCCTGCCGAGGAGGACTTGACCAGCCCCACTCCTGAACCAAAGACCAGTCAGCTGTCATCCCGCTGCACGGAGCGATTGCCTAAACCCTCCGCAGATGGCGAGCATGAGCCTGCCGCGACACGCACTCAAAACCCAGAGACCAGCTGCACGGAGCAATCGCCTGAGCCCACCGCAGACGAAGAGCCTGAGCCTGCCGCAACACATGAGTCAGCGCATAAACCCGCGACTGAGCCGATCATCGCCCCAGAGCCTGAGCCTCAAGAATCGTCAAGAACATCGCCCGTCCCCAAGGGAGAACTGGTGGAGATCGAGGGCTTGGAGGGATGCCCCGCCCACACTCCCGCTGCTGAGGGTGAGCTGCAACTGGTTTCTGGACATTATGAGGAACTGATGGACATTTTTCAAGAGGACTTAATAGACTGGTTTGGGGAGGTAATACCCAGTGCTCCTGAGTCTCCTGTGTCTCCGTTGGTTCCGCCCAGCCCTGAATCTCCTGCGTCTCCGCTGGTTCCATCCAGCCCTGAATCTCCTGTGTTCTGTCCCAGCCTCCCTCTCCCACCTCCTCTTATGCCAGCCAGTTCCTCTGCCCTGTCTCCGCTGGTGCCTGTCAGCCCCTCAGCTCACCCTCAGTCAGCGCCATCTGGGCGCTCTGATCCGCCTCGGGAATTCCAGTCTCCAGCTCCGCCTAGGCGTGAGGATCCCCTGTCTGCACCTTCAGCCCCCGAGTCCTGGACTCCACCCCGGTCTTTCGACCCATCGGCTCTGCCTTGGCTCCTAGCTACCTCGTCTCCACCGTGGCCTATCATCCCACTGGCTCCACCGGGCTCCCTCGTCCCTCCGGCTACACCTTGGTCAGTCGTCGACCATCCGCCACTTCGAGACTCCACTCCTCTGGCTTCGCCTCATCACTCCGTCCCTGTGGCTCTGTCAGACTCCTCCTTCCCTCCGGCTCCACCTTCGTCTTCAGTCACTCCGGTTCTGCCGCGGTCTTCCGGATCTCCGCCTCGGTCGCCTGAGCCTTCAGCTCCTCCATGGCCCTCCGGAGCCTCTGTGTCGCCCTGGCTCTCCGTCTGCTCGGCTCTACCTGGGTCTCCACCTCCAGTGGCTCAGTCTCCAGCAGTCGGCCCCCTGGTGTTGTTGGCCCCTTCTCCACCATGGCTGCTCCCTCCTGGCTGGTCTCTGGATCTCCATCTGGCTCCTCCCTCCATCTATACCTGAACCCCCACCCTCCCTCCTCTTTTGGACTGTTTATAGGTGCGAGGACGCGCCTTCCGGGAGGGGGGCGAACTGTCACAGTTATGTTCTGTTTTGGTTCTCTTTCTGTCTCCACATTTCCCTGAGTTACCTTGTCTATTAGTTTCCATGTTTTTTTATTAATTAGCTTGCCTGTCCTCCTGCCTGTGGATTGATGCATTGTGTGCTTTCCATAGCTACATGTGACACGTAGCACCTTTAATATTAATATAGGAATATTTACATACGGTACTACAATTTAATTGGTAGCTGAAAGCAATATGTTACTTTTTAAATAAAAGTAAAAAAAAAAAAAAATCTTAAAATCCACATTTAGAACTCCACATCCAAATTTAGAAATTCTGCTTTAGTTCTTCCAGTGCAGATTTGATGCAGCCCTATTTCTTAGTGCAGTCTGACAAATGTTCAGTTCAGGTGTTTTGAGAAAGGCTCAGGTGTTTAAAGGGATAGTTAAAAACCCTGTCATTTATTCATCATCATGTCATTCCAAACCTGCATGACGTTTTTTTTTTTTTTTTCTGTGAAAAACAAAAAGGTCAAGATATGTCACAGGAGATTTGACAAATTTCTAAATTTCATTCGTTTCGGTGTCTCGCTTATGTTTTAGAGGTTTGAGAAAAGGTTTGGGGAAAAAAAAAAAAGGTTTGACTGGTTAACATGACCCACTTACTTTAGCACCATCTCAATACCATTACTACATCATTCTGATACCAAAAAAAAAAACATTTTCCATTAGCATACATTTAAAAAATGGATTCTGACAAAACAGCTGCGTCAAGCTTCATAGAAAACACTACTGTTTTATTATATTATAGTAGAAATGGACTAGAAATGGTAAAGGGGTTGGGACTGCGTGTGTTCTTATGGTGTCAGCAGCTGATCAGAGTTGCTATTTTCCAGCCGATCCAGTGTGATCGGTCACATGGCAGTATTTTATTAAACCACAAATTCCAATAATTCCATACATTTCCTGAGAATGACAAAATCCAGCCACACTGGAGTTCATAAAACAGGCTCAAAACACCACGCAATAAACATCGTTTTGCCCCCGAGGCACTCAGCGGTGTAATGGTGTGTGTGTGTGTTCTTACATGAGAAGAATATCTTGCCCGATAGAGGACAGATGGCAAGCGGACATGAGCTTACCCCTCTCTCCTTTCCCTCCATCTGGATGCTTTTCCAGGTAGGGAGCAAAACATTGCCACAAAAGCAGACCCACATCAAAGAAAGAGACAATATGGCCGTTCATGAAAGCTGGGCAGTGATTTAACTTAAAACACGGTCAAGAGGGGATACTTGCTTCTGTTTTTCAGCCAAGACGGCTGTGCATCAGTGTTTTCAGTCGTTCAGAGATGAGAGAATGAAAGAGAGAGGGAGATGGACAAAGAGAAAGAGAAAAATAGTGCAAAAAGCAACTGGAAAAAATCAAGGAAAAAATAAAAAGAAGAATCAATACGCTCATTAATATTGGCTATGTTGCATCTGTAATGAAGCACTTTATTATAAAACTATTTCATAAACCCATCATTAGGTTAAACTCACCTTTATGTCCCCATTGACTTATAGACAAAAACTGTTGGAACATGCAGAAGAAAGAATATCATATGAGTTTGGACCATGCATGAGGGTGAGTAAATTATGTCAGAATTTACATTTTTGTGTGAACAACTCCTTTAAAATCCAATATTTCGACCTGAAATATGACATTCACAATTGACCAGGGTGGGAAGGGATAATAGAGGAGCAAATTTTACAGGCCATTTGGGATTTGGAGAGGAAATGTAGTGAGACAGAAATCTAATTTAATATATGTCACAAAAGACGGGTGATGAGACTTCACATTATCTCAGTAACGTGGCATTAATGACATGTGTCAAAATATAAGCAATATCGTGAGATTTACAGACTGCAGGCAGATGAGGAGGATGTCAAAACTAAGCCTTCAAAGATGCATGGATGTGTTACCTGTCATTTAGCAGATGCGTTTTCAGCGCAGCACACTAATTGCAAAGACTGTCTGATTTAAGCAACCTAGGATTATGGGTTATGCTTGAAGGAAAATGGAAAATATTGGCAGTATTTAATGTGGTAATGTGAAAAGCACAATCACATTTCTAAAAGATATCCAAAATGTATATCCAGTTGATTTAGGCCTGATATTTTAATCAATATGTGTGTGTGTGTGTGTGTGTGTGTGTGTATGTGTGTGTATCTCATATTTATATCACATGATAAGCGATATCAAACGAGCACCGAGAGCAATAACACGAGTGCTGTTTTTGTCTCTAATATAATGAGTGCAAAATAATTTTATACAACAGTTCAGTAAATAAGAAGTTAATATTGTGTTGCCATTTACTGAATTCCTGAATGAATCAGCCGTTTGAACGAATCGAAAGAAAGACTCATAAAGACATTTACCACCACCTATTGGCAGTTTAGTTTCTTATTTAAACTTATTTAAAGTTCTTATTTTACATTTACATTCAGCAGACGCTTTTATCCAAAGGACAATGGAAGCAATCCAAATCAACAAAAGAGCAATGATATACAAGTGCTATAACAAGTCTCAGTTAGCTTCTTTCATTAAAAAAAAAAAAAAAAAAAATTTTAAAGGGTTAGTTCACCCAAAAAAATTATAATTATGTCATCATTTAGGTCTACTCAAACCTGAATGACTTACTTTCTTTTGTGGAACATAAAAGAAGGCATTTTGAAGACTCTTATTTTATCTTCTTTTATGTTCCATAGTTTATGTTGGGCCGTTGTAGCCTAATCGTTTATGTGTAATACATTTTATGTTGAATCAAATAAAAAATGTATTTCTAAAGCTACTATTTGTAATGTCTACTTAATACTTTCTCATTTAACACAAAAATAGCATTAAATAATCTTTTGGGGGTATTTTCACAGCCATATGTAATTTGCGATTAATTAACACATATGTACAGTATGTGATGTGTCTGTACATATATACATCATTTAGTATTGTCATGAAGTATGTGTAAATAAAAATAGATAAGATATATAGATATTATTGTTATTGATATAGTTGATACTGATATTACAGTTATTGTTGCATATGAAGTATTGCCATAAAGTACAGCTACGTTAAAAAAATGATAAGTAATTGACTATAAGGATAAAACATACAGTATATTAGTTAATCAGAAAATATTCAAATGAGTGAGAGTGTAGGCAGTGCTTTACCTGACAGCTTTAATACCTTTACGTGCCATTCTTGAATGCTCAGTTGTGATATAGTACCTTTTAGTATAGGAAATAGGTAATTTCCTCTTTTGCACACCTTTGGGATCAAAGCTGCAACCTTTGCCTTACCAGCTAAGATTTCCTACCTGACATGCTACCACCACTCCAATGCCACGGGGGGCTTCGCTGCTCAATGTCCAATATTGTTATAAAAAAACATCACAGAAAAACCATCCACCTTCCTTTCATTTCAAAGGCAGAAGATTCAATCATCACGACTTGAACCATCATTAAAAGGTTCAAAAGCTGAGATCACAGGGAATTATACAGGTACGTCTTCAAATATGGATTATAAGTAACGAGGGAGGATTTTAACGTGACACCAGCGAACATCAAAAATGCATGTGCCACGTAAGGAATACGAATAGTGTTTTTTTTTTTTTCCTGAAGCAAGTGAAGTTGAAAAATACAAATGTATTTTTGAGCGTGTGTGTTTTCAGCGACGTGCTCCCTTGCTCTCGGCCTCTCTGTGAAGGATGAACATGTCTACAAGAAACAGTACTTAATGTAAGACACTTTTAGATGTCTAGGTGTCTGTATCTTTTCCTCTTCGAGGCACTGCACTCAGGAGGACTTCTTCAGACGGAACTGTGTCTTCAACGCAACGATCATGGCCATTAACCGCCGTGATCACTGTAAGCATTTTTTAGTGTGCTTTGCCGGCCCGCGCCCCAGCGATAATGATCTAAGCAGAGGGCAGGAGGGACTGCTTAACTGATGGCGGCAATCTCAAACCTGGAGAACAAGCGAAGCCTTTTAGTGCCAAGAATAGGAGTATCGGACAGCTGTAGAAAGTGTGTCAACATACAAAGGCGGTTAGGCGTAGCGCGGGGGCACCTTGACTGTTTTTCCCAGCTTTTGTCCTGTTGGAACAATTATTTTATTATTTTTATTTTTCTTTCTTCCAGGGAGATTTACCCAACATATCTTGAGAAGCTCCAGAGGTTCTTGACTATTTTTAGCAGCAGCGCTGCTTTGATGAGTATGTGGGCAGAAATTCCCAACTCTCTCCCAACGCTAGCGTCGTATTGCATTAATGGCTTCTGTACTGAATTATTTGACATGGTATGCAAATGAGATGACAATAAGCTGTCTTTAGTCCCTCCCTAATTAACGAGCAACACAAGCTCGATTTCACGAGTCGTTGAGTTTGGAAATGCATTTGCAAGCTGTTCATAGTGCACAATGCAAGTACATATTGTTATAAGTATATAGCTGCCATAAGAGGCGATATAGCGAACAGAGAATCTTGATAAGCATTAACACATTGCTTATATATGATGGTACATTCATGTTATGTTCAGTTAGTTTCGTTATGGGAACAGATTTGGAGAAATGTAGCATTACATCACTTGCTCACCAAAGGATCCTCTGCAGTGAATGGGTGCCGTCAGAATGAGAGACCAAACAGCTGATACAAACCATCACAACAATCCACAAGTAATTCACATGACTCCAGTCCATCAATTAACATCTTGTGAAACGGAAAGATGTGTGTTTGTAAGAAACAAATCCATCATTAAAGCATTTTAACTTTAAACCATCACTTGTGGCCAAAATACAAGCCCATAATCCATAATAACATAACAATATTTCCTCAGGTCAAAAAGTCCATCCCCTGTTGTCCTCTAACATCAAAATCCACGGACAAATCTGTTTTGGACATTTTCACTTGTAAACAGCACTTTACAAGTGCATCCACACACTTCTTGCATCGTAGAAGAAGAATATATATGGACAGGACGCAATGCAATGCTCGGTTGGTTGGTTTTCTCTATAAAGTTAGGATCGGTGAATGCGGTTAACAGGTTTCATGGAAAGAGAATGATGTGCGCCAAATGAGTCACTGTAGAAATCAAATATTTTAATGGGGTGGTTGATTGCGATTTCACTTTTTTAACGTTAGTTAGCGTGTAATGTTGCTGTTTGAGCATAAACAATATCTGCAAAGTTGCAGCGCTGAAAGTTTTTTTCTTTTTTAAATCTTTTAAAATTCTGGCAGTTTAATGCCTACAAAAACGGCTTGTAGGGACTATAACGAGCTACTTCCTGGGTTTGTGACAACACAAACCCTGATAAACCCCGCCCCCGGGAACATGCAACAAAGGGGGTGGGGCCATGTTGCGCTGCTTTAGAGAAGAGGAAGAAAACTAGGGGTGCACGTAAAAATCTATTCATATGAATCGCGATTCTGTCTTCTAACGATTCTAATGGATTCACAAGTTTCAAAATCAATGTTCTAAAACAGCGGTTCTTAATACTGTTCCTCGCGTCGCCCTGCTCAGCACACGCTCTGCATCTCTGCCTATCTCTCAGCTCAGCTCCAACAATGAACTGTTACTTATTTTCACATAGCTATGAGAAGAGTTATACATGGACGCGCATGTGGTTGCCGTACTGTATTAAAGCTTTAATCAGGATAAAACCGTATATTAAAAGCTAACAGAAGCAGTAGCATTTACAAATAACAGCGTATCTAAAAGTATGAGACAACAACAAACAAAAAACATACCATTAAGAGCCGTGCTTGCACAGGGTTGCGCAATCTTCTTCACTAATATCCTCTGCATCTCAATCGGGCTCAAATTGTTAAGCAATATAGACAACGCCATTGTTTACAACACAACCGGAGCACATGCCGTTGAGGTGAGGGGCGGGACGGTTAGAGGCGCTAGAGGCGGTTGAGCCAATCACAACACACTGGGCCAGCTAACCAATCAGAGCCCATCCCGTATTTCTGAGGGAGGGGCTTCATAAAAGCAGAAAATGATCAGCGCGTTTAGAGGAGAAGGGACAGAGCGGTGTAGAATAAAGGTCAATTATGTGAAAAATAATGTTTTTTTTTTTTTTTAAAAACAGTCAACCACCCATTTAATGGCTGCGGACAAAATAGCTCAACACGAGAGCCAACTCTAAAGCAATGACATGTGAAATAAAAAGTCATCATGTTTTAAAGAACAGTGGCTTGATTAAGTGGTGGAAATAGCGGATGATGGGCACAGAATGGTGACAAAGCTCCGAGACATTTACAGTACAGTTATACACAGGTGTAATGTGCAAAACCTATAGGGATGTTTTAGATAACGGTAAAATAATTAATGTTCATGTTTTTTTTGTTTTTTTTATATTTAGCTTAGAGACCTCTGTTTAAATGCCACCAGCTTGTTGTATATTCTATCAGTTTAAATGTTTCAGTTTGATATTGTATTATATTATTTTATTACAAAGAACAAAACTGTTCTGCATGAGATTAAAAAAAAAAAAAAA